>NC_142423.1:13972500-14151500 GCF_059516105.1 Syngnathus floridae | reverse complement strand
ATGAGGGTCATGAGTGAGCTGGATCTTCATTCAGGGTATCTCAACTCTCCTTTCCTTATTGAAACAAATACAAAAGCAATTGATTCATTTCACATTCCTAATATCGATTGAACAGTCATTCTGCTTGGCCACCAGGAGGCAATTTAAGAAAGACACTCTCATGGGTGTCTGTACCGATCGGCTCAGTTCTTCACAGAGGATAAAGAATGTATGACCTGAATGCTTTTATATTGAATGAATGTATGTCTTGTTGCACGGTTTGTGTCCAAACATCAGTTGCTGGAATGGTTATGTATGCGTTAGAATTAGCATTAAGAAGGCCAAAGTGTGTGATTGGTTAAAAAACTCAATGCGTGATTCAAGGTTATTGTTTTTTTTTTAGTTTGACAGTGAACTGCAACTGTGTGAAGCCTCTCTTTTGAATACTAAAAGCAGAATATGTTTTCTATATATACGTAGCTCTCGTACTGGAACTCATTGTACCTAATGTACGTTGCTAGTGGCAACAAAGGTAACAAAATGCCAAGAAGCTATTTATGCACGACATCAGACACTTGAGATTTGATATTAACATTAAGAAAAATCTAGATCGAATAAATACCGGACTGCGTGGAAGCATTTCTGTGTGTGTGCGTGTGTGTGTACTCTTTGAAACGTTGCTGCTGTTCAGTCATGCAACACCTGCGTTCATGTTCGATAATTAACGCGGCCTGTTTCAAACCAGCGCCGTGATTGATTTCGCCCGGCTAATGAGCACTCATCAACAGGCCAGCAGCGGCGTGCTTGTGCATCTTCTCCTCCCGCTGCACTACTTTTACCTCGGGGAACAAGCTGCCATGCAACGAGAGCCGCCTCTCGTACTCTCCTCCCTTCTCTGTTCTGCCTCTGAAGGAGTGTTGTTGCCACGGTAACCGTAGTTCTAGCACACTCTCAGGGGCATACTGTTAAAAGGAAGCAGGGAAAGTTTTTAGAATCACAGGAAGGTTAAAATGTGTCAAGTCATTCCAATGCACATGATAACAGTACAGATTTTACATCGTCCATCCATCCATCCATCCATCCATCCATCCATCCATCCATCCATCCATCCATCCATCCATCCATCCATCCATCCATCCATCCATCCATCCATCCATCCATCCATCCATCCATCCATCCATCCATCCATCCATCCATCCATCCATCCATCCATCCATCCATCATCCATCTGACCATATGTCCAATATAAATATATATATATTATATATATATATATATATGCACACATGCGCGCGTACACACCCAAAAGTTATAACTCGTAAAAAAAGATTGAACACTGTCGTTGCTATCTTAGGCTCACATTATTAGATAGTGTTGCTTTAATTCTTCCCCAATTCCCATGTGTCTGCCTTTAGTCCAAGCCTTATAAAAGATAAACGATTCTCATTTCTAACAAGTTTATGCCTCCGCCCTGCAAGGCCACAAATAAAACAAATATGAAAATTGCATTCCTGCTGGAGAGGAGTAATATTTGAGCAATATGTGCGTCCATGTTATGAATCCCAGGTGCTTGCAGATGAGATTGGTAACATCTTGCCGGCGTTCCTCATTGTTCACTGGAGCGTTCCACGTGTAAAGCACCACCCTGTCAATCGTCCCCTTTCTCCGCTGTGTTTAGATATGGCCGTCACTCCTTGATCATGAAGAGTCAGGCTATGAAAATGAAAAAAGAAAATGCAAGTGGAATTTTGATCTTAAAGCGAATCATGCCTTTAATGAATCCTAGCAGTCCGACTGATGATTTGGTGCGGAATTTATAGCAACTGGATGCTCACGTGAAGGGTACTTGGCAATAATTGTAGAGCGTGATTAAAATGCAAACCGTAAAACCCATCTCGAGGTATCATGAGGCAAAATGAGGCTATTAAGCTAATCATTTCTAATTATTGTGAACGATTAAAAGCAGTGATTCCAATCATCCACAGCAGGTCTTTTTTTTTTTTTTTTTTTTTAGTGTTTGATCTATGACAACTTGACACTTTTACACGTGTAGGATCAGGGCTTTTTGGTGAAAAGAGCAAATTCGGATCACTTCTGATAAACGTGTTCCTGTATTGATATACATTGGCACACTTCATGTTTAATAGTGTCCTCTTTTTCATGTTGAATTGTCTCTGTGGTACTAAATTGTAAATCATAAATTAAAAACATAAATTGTATGCAGAAATATTATATATTAAAATTACTCATTTATATCAGCCCATAAATAATGATATGAATCATAAATTGTATGCAGAAATATTATATACTAAATGACTCATTTATATCAGCCCTAAAATAATTCATAATAAGGTGCATTTTAATATGATGTATAGTCCCCTCCAAAAGTATCGCAACAGCAAGGTCAATTCTTTTGAACAAAAGTTCAGAAAAGTGAGTGAGTGAGTGATTTTGTTTCATATGGGGCAATTCTGATTGTGCCTTTGAATTCTACCTAGCAACAGGCAAACGGGGCAAACCTGGCCTGATCGGAACAAGACTCAGAAATTATTGTATGCCGTGGCGCCAGCCAGATAGTTAACGTTTTATTCTGCTTGTGAAGTTTTATAGTCTCAAAGGATTTTTGGTTGTCTGAAGTTTATTTAGTATAGTGCAGTAGAAAGAGAAACTCACATCAGACGGTAGGAGAGAGTACTACAATCTACCTTAGTGCCCCACCACACACACACACACACACACGTTTTGTCGTGTTCATTGAAATTTGATGTTTGCTGCCTGTGTCTTTTCTCCTCGCGTAATTGGTGCCAGGTTGCATCTTTTTTATTTTGGGGCTCCGTCAGCAAGTCGCTTCCATTTTTGTGCACGGTTATTTGTTTGACGATCAGTAGTCGGTTGTCACTGACGCCTAACGACACGTTTGATCACTGGCTGAGTTTGCACGCTCTTTTTGTTCTTGGAGGAATCGGCAGACGAGTTGAGGTCGTGCTGCTTTGGCCTGCTGGTCATCCAGCCTGCATGCTGTTCACGGCGGGTTGGGGCTAGAAGACGACGTCCCTGCGGGTCGTTGCCACAGCAACTAAGCCCTCACGTTTAGTCAAATCGGCTCCACGCTGCTAACATGGGAGTAAAATGTGTAATTGCCTTGTAGGTGTCATCCGTGACGGCGCTCATATTGTGCCATTCTTTTACTCAACATGGATAAGAAGGATAAGATGCAAACAAGTGGGAATTAAATCAACTGACTTACTCAAAATGGCCCACTACATTGCCATTTTTTTTTGAGGGGCGTGGGTTTATAGCAATCATGTTGAAATGGCTTTCGCCATGATACTTGTTCCAATGCATGTGGCAAATTAGTTTTTCCTGCAGTCACCACTCGCCTTGTAAATTTGTCTGATAAACAGGTCAACTTATCCAAGCGTCCCTTTCCGGGCTACACATGGGATCAGTCTTGCTTAAAATGTGACCAAAAGATTAGAAAGTGGCAAGGTGTCTAAAATGTCGAGTTGGGATGGAAAATTAACATTCAAAGTCCCTGGTGGGTAGAAACACGGCTTAATGAGGACAAGCAAAAGACTGAAATGTCAAGCCTGCCACAGAGGGAATCCTTCCTTCGGTTTAATAATATTCAAGGCCAGCACCTGCTGAAATCATCTTTGAAAAGATTCGAATTCCAGCTCACTTTAGCGTACAAATCTCGTCAACTCTCACTGGGAGCATTACAATCGGTGCCCTTGTATCAAAGTCCGATGACTACACGCAATAGTGAAACTGCAGTCGACGTCTTATTTCTCCGTATTTAGTTATTGATCAATTTCTCGGAATTTCTCAGTTCAAATCTCAGCTATTTCATCGATCGCATCTGCAAGGTTGCAATGCCTTTTAAAGTGCAGCAAAACGAGTTGCCGGCGGTCAAACTACCAGCAGAAGTTTGCAGAGCGCGCGGCAGTTGGGTCATGTTCTGACATGTCGCTGGGTGCAGTCTGTGCTGGTCGTTCACAAGATTCGAACGTGACAGACGTTACTGCTCCCAGGCGGGGGCACATGCGTGGCTGAGCTCAAATGAACTGAAGGTCTGTCTAAATTAACCACACAGCCTCCAGTCTGCTAAGGGTTTGGAGGACTCAGATTTTATGATTTGCATTCTGACCCACCTTTATCCAGATCCAGGCCAAAATGTAATTGCTTCCTTCTTGGAAGCAGTCCACGTAGATGACTGAGCATACGGCGCTGTAATCTGCATTGAAAAGCGCCATCCGTCTTCCCCGGCAGCGTTTGACGGATGTTTCTCGCCACGTTTCAACCTGGCACGTACACGGCGCCAGTGTTACATCAGTAAGCTCACTCCCCGAAGGGAAGTGAGGCGCGTTACTTAAAGCTCCCGAGGTGGCGTGCTGTGGCGCAGGCTGACAAGTGTATACACACACGTATTATACTCAGCGCCCTGCTTTTCTGGCTGAAGAGGTAAATGGCGGCAACACACCAGGCAAGAAGGCAGGCGGTGGCAGGAGAGAATGAAAGCGGGAAAAAGGAGAATATCGCTAAATGACACACAGCGTGAGCGACAAAGACTTATTGGATTTGTTTGCTTTGCTCAGCTTTTCAGAGGGATCTCATTTATTGTTGATGACGGCACATAAAAACCTACAAAGGTGCATACGTCGGATCAAATGGAAGCAGGTCTTTTGGAAATATTTGATTCCGTCTTCAAGGCTTGCATCACTTTTATCAGAACTTGCAAACAAGTCCACTTGGGTCATGTGAGGCCAGAAAGTAATACTTTATAGACTCTAAGTGAGTCAACGTTTGGAGGTGCCATCGATGAGATGCGCTTCCCCCAACCAGCTGGCAGTGAACTCGCTTGGGTTTTCTTTCCAGCTCCGTGGCGGAGGAAACAGATTGTCCTTGAGGACGTCACATAAATCAACAAGCAGCGGCGTGAGCGAACAAGCCTGCCAGCAAAAGCATAAACCTAATTAGTTCCAATCCTACGAGGTGTGCGTCGTGCACCAGGAGGCCTTGTAATGAAAGCCTATTGTTAGCCACGCTCATCATATTTGATAGCGGCTAATGCTAAGACAGACAGTATGTTCTCCGTGTGCTTGCGTGTGCAAGTGTGCAGTCATCAACCAATGGCAATTGAGCGGACCCCCGACTTGAGACGAGCTCGGTCGCGGCCCCTCCTGGGGGCTACGAGAAGCCTCGGTGGTGCACGGCGGTGACCTCCGTGGCCTCAATGTGCGGCTTGTCCAGACCGATAACGGTCAGAGCTGCATCCTTTACGTCTGCTGTGGGAGGAGTGGGCGGGATGTCGGATGATCACTCACGGCATTTATTTATAATTTATTCATTAGGTCAGCAACGGGCTATTTGCCTTCAAAATAATTTCAGTGGGAAAAATTGATTTGCTAAACCAGCTTCCTGACAGAATGAATTAAACTTGCAAATGAAAGTACCACTAATCACTTTAAGCGCTAATTGCCTCCATTGCACCATGTGACGGCGTGTGGAGGAGCCTCCCTGGGGAATTTGGGTTTTCCCGTGTCGACAGCCAAACTTCTTCCTTGAGTCACGTGAAGAACCCAACACAGATGCAGGAAAGTTCCATGTAAGTGGGCTCATCAATATGCCTTTAGATTGTCCTCCATCACTCTTGTACAAAGAAATCTGACCTACTTAAAGTTGACAGTGTTTTTCTGTAGATGTTTCTGGGAGAAGGAAGGAAGGAAAAAAGGGGAGGAAGGGGGGTGGAATCTGTAGGCGGACCGCTGCTGTGTATCTCAAACAATCTGACACTTTTTTTACTTGCGCATTCTGTCGTGCTTAAATGCCTGCAGCAGAAGAACATGCGTGAATCACTTCTTTTGAATGTTAACCTTCAAAGAACTTGTTGATGTTGCAGAGTTAAGATCAGCAGGGGGGGCAAGTGACTAAGTGCCCCGCAGGAGGCACTGTGGTGAAACTAGCTTGTTATGAAACTGCAATTTGATTCAATAATATAAATAATGATTCTTGTCGACTCTCCCTAGAAATTGTCCTAGTGAGCATGACTAACAGTTTTGTTCCTCTATCTGTACATTGTCGCTTGAAAGACACATGTTGACGTGCAGGGCAAGTGCCCCACCAGATCTGGCACTGCGGTGAAGATAGCTTGGAAGTTAGATTAACTAAAAAATAGAAATGATGGCTACAAAGTGGCGACGGAAATTTGCAATTATGTTGATCGGCGCTTAGATGCGTTTTGTGGGCTTGGGGCAAGTGATATAGTGCCCCACCAGATCCCGCAGATGGCAGGGTTATCAAATAAAATGCAAAACATGCTTCTCACTGACTTCCTTTTACTTTCTCCTTGGCCCTTCTCTGCTATGTGTGAGGCAGCAAATCTCTCAACCCCATCTTGAGTGTGACTGATGTAAGGTACTCTTAGTTTTCCTTCAGCTGATTTCCTCCCTGGCAACAACGACCTTAGCGCCAGGTTGCCTAGGAAGCAACTTGTGAATCAGCTTATTTTTTTTAATTGAGTTTGGATCTGTTTTAACTATGAAATAGCAGCTTCTCTCACCTGAACACATCACCGATGTTCTTTTGAAGCATGAACAAAATCCCACTTCACAGTCGCTGACATCGTTCGGGCTGATTTCACAGTTGTGCAAAATGTTTACATCGTTTCCTGCCTCGGTTTTGCCCTCTAAAACAAGGTTCTTGAAGGCATGGTGCTTCCATATCGTATGTGAAATACCTTCATGCTCTAATGAAATTTTGCGGGCGTTATGAAGGGGTTATTTGCTCCAGAGTATTGGATGTGGCTGGTTTCCTAGCAGCTGCCACTGGACCAGCTCTCATGCATTATAGATTATAGCCTGTCTGGTGCAGCAAGTGAGAGATGAACAACTTTGTAGTTGCAGTATTGCACATTATTGACAAGCAGGCTGAGCTAAAGAGAGAGTTTGACCTTTTTTCCAAAACTTTTAGTCAGAACAGCCACGAAGTCGAACCTGAGGAACCGTAGGTCCATTTGCAATTGAACAGTCGGCTTCCCGTTAAGAAATAACCCTATCGGACCCCCGCGAGCAGCCTCGCTGAAAAACTTTGACATCCTCTTAGTCCAAATAAAGATAAAATGGGCACAAGCAGCGATAGGAGAAGACAAATGTCATTTTGAATCCACACGGGCTCTTCGTCTTCTGTCGGGCCACGCTGGGCTCAGGTGGGCCGCGGTGATTTAAGCGCAAGTGTCAATGTCACATTAGACATGCTCATTAGACCCGCTGTGCATCAATGTCCCGTTCAGAGTCCAATCGCCAATGAGTAGTTCACCTGCGCAGAGAGAGAGCTCATTTTAACACGGCAATAAAATGGAAAAAAAAGCCAAAAGGTAGGCAGAGCTGCACCTTTTTTTTTTAACCACAAATGAGTGTTTCTTATAAGCGGCACATAGTTGATTACTTAGCAAAGTTGCCGCCATGTTGGCTGAGGTATTTGTCTGATATTTGCCACCAAATAAACCAAGTGCAGTGCAGAGATGATCAAATTGGTGCAGATTCCAAAAACAGCTCAGCAGTGGTGAGACATACAGACCCCCTGCAATTAGTTTTGTTTTGTTTTATGCACCTGAGAATTTTCCCTCCCCTTTTGTTATTGAATAAATATCATGTTACGTTTTACGCGCTAGTCATTTAGTTTGGTACGATTCTTATATCATCCATTTAAAATACGACTTGAAAATGTATTTATGACGAAAAAAATTGGGGTCCGTGACCAAACCGCGTTAGAGAGAAAGTCGCGTGGAATTGAATTTGTCTTTTTCACAATTTTTTTTAACATTGTACCGTCACAAGTGGAAGCATTTGCTTGCCAGCGCCATTCTTGGTCGTCATGGTAATGAAAGCCAGACTCACCATTGGCCCAGCAATGTATGAGACGGATTGTCCTTGTTGTCACTTGCATGAGATAAACAATGGCGTCAAGTATGCTGCTTTCTTTATCCTTGAGGTATTTTGACTAAAGCGTGCTACCTATTTTACTAAAACACATAAAAAATCTTGATGGGTAAAAATTACAATATGTTTCCTTTAAGATAAATAAAGTAACCGAATATTATAGAAATAGAGCAGGAATGGCATTTCTTGGTGCAGGTTACATTTATCAGAATAAAACCGTTCTCTGGAATGAAATATTATATCATGCGTTTACGATAGAATCTGTACGTTCTTTTTGGAAATAACAAAGAAGACATGTCAAGGGACAGGCAAACAAGTTGTTTGTGTACGCATTTTTCCCAGGAGGACTTGTGGCTGAGGGAATGGGTGGCGTGCACGTACATAGTCGTTGCGTCTTTTCCCATGTGGGAGGGAATGTGGTGCTTTACAGGTGGCACACACCCACACCCAAGCAAGTCCAAACAGGGAGATAAATAACTCTGTGTATGGGTGTGTGCGGTATAAATAAATAGGTCATGCATCCACTGTAGGACAATAAAGGCTTCATGTTCAACTTGAGTGAAACAAAATGCTACCAGAGGAGTTTCCCACTCTCTATATTGAAAAAACACACCCACTCAAAAGTGTTGGGACATTGGTGCTTGTGCAATCCTCTTAATATTAGAATGAGGCTTGGTTTTTTTTTTCTATTGCTCACCAGTATAATGGTTATATTGTTTTTCCGTGACCCTTGTGAGATTCAGAAAATGCATGGATGTCAGTTTTGCATATAATTGAGAAGACACTGAGGTGATAAATAAGTCACCAGATCTGATAATTGGCTTTTTGTTCACTTTGGAAGTGGAGGAAATTCAAATGACGCGCACAAAGCAGGTATCATTTTAATTCCAGCGTCTCGACTCTTTTAAGAGTCACAGGCTGACGGAGGTGATGTTCCGTGACGAGACATCCGGCTGTGAGATTGAAGCCTGAAATATTCATTTTGCGTCGTGATGAGGGGTGGAGAAGTTTAGTCTCTCGCTCTGTGGCAAAGAGGGGACAGGGACGAGCTGGCTGCTGCGTGGGTGAGGACAACCTGCTCTCGTCCACGTTGGGAATAAATTCTTCATCGGAAGAGAAGAGAGTGCGTGTTGGTAGCTGAATGAATAAAAGACGGTGTGAAAATTTTCCCAGCATTAGATGACACTTTGCCGTTGAGTGATTTGAGAATTGGCGGAAATGCCCCCGGGCACGGCAAAATATATTCTCTTTGATTTCATGCTATTCTATTTTATCAAGTTGAGCCAGAAGCATGTGCTGACACACTTTGTTCTCTCACCTTTCTTTTATGCTGCGTCACTCTTTGATGAATGATTTGTTTTACAGACTGCGAAAGGATTTTAATTAAAATGGCAAACTTGACAAGTGGCTTTTTAGTCAAGGATATGTTTTGTCGTGTTTTAGTTAATAAAGTGCTGGGACATCTTAAAATAAGCATTCAAAACACATTTTTCATAAATTCATAAAAAACTGTATATATATATTATTATATTTATTTTTATTTATTCATTATATTTCATTATATTTATACAGTATACATTCATATATATATGAATAATGAAGCGTTGGAGCTCAGCATCACGAATTGCAAGCATTAGAAGAGGACTCTTTCGTCCAAATCGAATCATGTTAATTGCGAGTGGAAAATTAATGATGTGCACCGGTGAGTGGAAGGGTCAGACGCGCTCGGGCCAGAGACATGACCCAGCGTGGCGGTCTGAGTCCTGTTTGCAACCTTCTTTCTTTATTGTTATTGTAACCACGGCAACGGTGGTCTCTAGCCTTCCAATGATAATAGAATAAAAGCCACTTAATAGACTGATAACATCCAATGTGGATCGCCCCAGTCAATTTAATTAGGTAGAACACCAAGCTGGTATGTTTTTGCCTCTTATTCAAGTATGAGTGGCTGAGCTTCTTCGATGTATTTTGAGAGAGAAAAAAAAATTACGTTGTGCTTTTTTGCCGGCGCTCCTTTGAGCTGTTTCTCAGTATTGATCTGAAACTGCAGGACGCATAAAAAGGCTTCTCGATGCAACTACTGGACCTTCCTGCTGTCATCCAAGTCGAGTTTAGTGCATCACTGAAACTCTTCGAGTGTTTGCACAGGAAAAAGTGCAGCTTGTTGATTGCCGTGTGTCATTATTTTTCAAGCCGAGCTGCAAATGTTTCTTCTTTGAGATCTAATGAGAGCAGGGTGGTTCATGTTGAGAAAAACGTCGAAAAGTGGCTATTAACGTATGCTTGAGGTCTTTCATACAGGTGCAGCTGAATGAGGAAAAAAATCTGATGTCAGCCACAGCTCACGCTCACACTCGCAAGTTAATCTTTAGTGAAGCTTGCGAGTACAACAAAGGTTCTGTCTTCTTTCCAAATACCTGAAAAAATCATCCACACAAACCAAACTGCGGCATTTTAGTGACTTAACTCCTCCAGTCCGCCGTGTGATGTGCCTACCGATAAAGAAAATGTCACGCGGCGCGCACACCCCTTTGGCATTCCGTCGTATGTCAGTCGTCAGACCAAAAGGTCAGCTATTTCGAATCCATTCATGTACATTCATCCCCACTCGGTTTCTAGACCTGCTGACGACTTAAATGTTTCATTTATTTGTCCTTTTTTTTTTTTTATTTAACCGCCCTCCCTTTTCCACTCTCAGAGACGGAGCTGTCTTCGCAGTGGATGTTGGGAGCAGGCAGGAAACGCTCCCTTAATTAGCAGCACATCCATTATAGTAGAGATGAACCTTTAATGGAGCTGTAAGGAGGGAAAAAAACCTCACCGCCTGCCTATTTGTGGAATCACAAGTCACCTGTGCCCGTTCATCTCCCACCGCACACGTGATTCCGATTTTTTTTTCCGATCCTGTCCCGACTCTCATTAAAAAGCGGGCCTACGCTCGCGAGCTCGGCTGGGAGCGGAACGACGGAGGATAATCTCATGAAAAATGCACCGGGAGAAGCCAGCGTTATCTCTCGGGCCCTTTGCCGCCGCGGCCCGAGCCTTTTGATGTCGTCCATTGATCTCCCCTCGCCGACATGTTCTTGCTGGGCCCGCGGCTGCTCCATCCTCTGTGCTGATTAGTCTTATTAGTGTAATGGAGGGGAGGTAAAGGATTGGAGAGGATGGGAGGAAAGAGGCCATCCGAGCGAGAGAGGAGAGACTTTCTGGCCAAGTCGTTTATCGACCGGGTCCGGTCAAAGTGCAGCACTGCGTTATTTATGTTATTATTTACCGCGCCGACATCTGTCTCCAAGATAAATGTTGGGATAGAACGTGCAATTAATGGAGGCTCGCAGTGGTTTGGCCAGTGGTGGGTCATAATGATAAATGTATGAGAAAATGAATGATAATGATACAAATACATTAAAAAATCATTTAAAAACATTAAATATTCTTTCCATGTATGTATATACACAAAGAAGCAAATTAATTTGCATGATAATAAATTGTCCAATTTATGATACATATTTCAGTGTTAGCCTAACCAACTAGAATAGTCAATTTAATTCATATGAAAGGTTATTCATCTCCTTTAATTAGAATTGTTAACTTGCTTGTACACTTGCAGCCTGTTGTGCTTGGACTCCCATATACGTACGCGCCGATACAAAGACAACGATACTATTTTAATAGTCAGACATAACTTGGGGTTCTATATATGCAAATGGAATATCTGTACAGTCACAGATTCAGGTGGTTGGTAAACTAGGCTACTTTTTACTTGATTCCATTTTGCCTAGTTCATTCACCCATTGCAGTATAAAAGAGGCAAATTTATATTTTCCGAAGATGCTAGGGGTTTTGTCAAAATGTCGTTGCCAGACTAGCCCTTTGCTCACACCTTTAGCTTGCTCACCAAAGTCAAAGCCTCCGGCTGGATCATCTTCACAGTGGAACTCGGGCCACACAAATTGCTGGCAACCGCTGTCCAAACATTTGAATTGTAGCAAAGGTGTGAAATAAATGCTTTCACTGCAGATAACGTCAAACCTTGACATTTGGTCACAAATTTTAGTGTTGGAGGACAAATGGTCTATTCTGAATGTGACCGATGTTCAGGCGAGTCTATTCTGTATGTGACCGATGTCATCTGAAATATCGATCGGTTTGGCCCTAAAACTAAAGTCCCACACAGATTATGATAGATAAAACGAGATGGTGAAATGTTAAGATGCTTCGTAGGTGCTACTTGTTAAATAAATAAAGTGTCTTATTCGCCACGATATAATTTTGGCTGCATGTCACATCTGAAACAGCATCGCAAGAACGTGAGTAGCATGAGAGAAAAAAAAAAACTAGCGCATTTCAAAAGCCTCCTCCAGCTGAATTTAAATAGCCTCCGAAAGGCTCTTCTGATAAAAACTAAGCTGTGACTGTTTTTTTAAAACAGCATAATTTAGACTCTTCTGCTTTGCCTGTTTAAAAATAAAACAAACCATTGTGGTTGCAGTTTTTAAAAAGAAAACATTTAGGCTGTTCTGATTTACAATATTATGGAAAGCTGAATTGACGCGGCTTAATTCAAAAAGTTGGAACTCAAAAATACACAGATTAAAAAATGTCGTTACGCTTTTAATGATTTGTTGATTATAATTTACCGCTACTGAAATCCCATAATCCCCCTAATTAAGAAAATAGGCTTCTGAAAGGTAAATTTGTATTTTAGCAATGAATCTGTATAATGTGTATAGTTTCATTTCTAAAATTGCATGACTGAATTTAGTTTTGTCAGTTTTTCTGTTTTGTCAGGTGTGTCAGGTTCGTGACTACCTGATTTCTGCTTAGAGGGAAGAAAAAAGGATGCTGTCTGCTTTTTTTGTCTGTCTTCTCTCTCTCACACACACACACACAATCATACTCGCGGATGCTGACACAGTGTGAGAACAAACAAATCTTCTCTCAGTTTTCTCGCCGCGTATGTCGCTTTAGCGCCGACGCGGCGAAGACAGAGTCGCAGTTAATGAACTCGGCAGGACAAACAAACTCTTCCCTGCCGCTTGGTAGGAGGAGGCGGCAAACATTTCCTTCCCTTGTTCTATTTCCTGCAGCTTGTCACCAACATGTCGCGCAGTACCTCCATCATCTTCTGTCGGCCACCAGATTGCCCGCTATCGTTTTAATGGATCGCCACTCCAGATTCCGCCGCCGCCGCCTTACCTTATTGCATCCCCTTGTCATGTTTTGTCACAGTTAAAAGTGCACGATAAGCAGCAACACCCCCCAGAAGGAAATCTATTTCCTCCTCTTCTGATGGGCAGCGAGTAAATATTTGCTAAACTATGACATTTGTTTCGACTCCTGCGGCCTTATTGTGTGGGCGCTCAGTGTCTCGCTGACAAGATGACAACTTGCATCACGGCACTGTAGCTGCCTACCATGGACGCACACAAGCACAACTAAGATGTCGCAACATGATAACAGCGGGTCATCCCCTTTGTCCAGTTTTTTATTTGAAGCAATCAGGGAGCAAAGTCTCAGGGAGAAAAAAAAGGCAAAAGAGAGTTTGGCTGGCTTTATCTTGTATTCCGCCTGCGCCGTCATCCGTGCCAGATCAAGGAGACTAATTCAAAAATGGGCTCATGCATGCTTAACAGCATTCTGCTCTGTTTGAACACTTTTATTTACACACTGGGTCTGTTTGCATACTCCACCTTTTCTCTCATCAGTAAACAAAAAGGGGGATTGTGTCGGACTCTGACTAAATGTGCCTCTGAACAATAAAGTGGGATTTTCACTGTCGGTCGGTCACATTGGTGAAACAGTATTCTTAATTGACTAAGCGTGGCTTTCGTCAGCCACTCGAGGGAGGCAGAGATTAGGGAAGTGAGGCTACGTTCAAATCTTTTAACACTGCAAACAGAGCCCTTCCTTTCCATTACTTTTAATTGATCAATTTCTGGGTATTGTGCAGAAACTGTTTTCAATTAAAAAAGTGACGGATAGGTTAAACAACAAACTCAGTAGAAAAAAAAATGCGGGCTTGGATCAAATTCAAAACAGAAAAAGAGGTCTCAGGACTGAATTTGATCATTTTTAATAGATCTTGTTCATATGGATCAATAAAGATACATGGTTAGACTTTTGCATTCATTTAAGCAAATTGGGCAGCTTTGTTTTGAGTTTGACTCTTAATATAGCACTTAACCTTTGTCAAGTGAATCGGGTAGACTATTTATCTTCCAACACGAGAGCTGCTTGTGCATGTGCGTGCATGCTCCAAGCAGAGAGGTGTTGATTACACAATGCAACACATTAACTCTCCATGATAATGACAAATTCTGAAAACTTTGTGCCTCTGTGCTCTTTGACGACACTATAATCCTTTGTCACGTTCGATCCAAAGAAGATAACTACAAACGTGCGTGCACATAACTTGGCTTTTCCAACGCAGTGTTGCCCTGCATAAAATGGCGGCCATTTTGCCAAGGCGCTTAATCTGCCCTCCCCACGCTTCCGCTGTCCTGCCACGACACGGAGCCCTCACGAAGGCTTCCCTTCCATTATGCATGACCGAGCTTTATTGCATTCTGTTTTTTTTTTTTAGTCTAACACACTTAGCCAGCTTGTAGCATGCACGAACTGGCCGGTCCCCCCCCTTGCCCCCAACTTCCACCCGACTTGGACTTGAATAATTCAAGGAAGGGGCATTAGGCTGGGAACGGAGGAGCTTAATCAAAGGCTACAGCCTTAAGCGCTGCTCAGCGACACCCACATTAGCGAGCTGTTGCCTTAAGCTTGGCCCGACACCCGCTTTAAAGAGGACGTTGCATGATGGGATCCTTGGCAGGATTGTGATGCAGTTGGGAAACCTTTATGAATATCATGAAGAGTGAACACCCTAATGAGGATAAGCGTGAAAGAAGATGGATGGATGGATGAAGACTAAGCACGTGAGCACGCCACCATTGCCTTATGTGAAAGGTTGGGGCGATGGGAAATGACATGAATTAAGCTTTGGAAAAAGTGAGTCAAAGTTTGTACCAAGCAACTTGCAAAACGTTCAATTTCCCGACACACTTCAATTCACCTTCTCTACCTTGATTTAATGAATGATTTTTTTAATCATTGCAAATGAATAAAGACTAAAAAAATGAATCTAAAAGTCAATACAAAGTAAAATGAACTCTGATGAAAATCCCAAACTATTCTAACCCAAAAGCAAAATCCCTTCCAGCCTCACCATGAAAACCAGAAGTTTGAAAGTTTTACTCTGTTGTCTACATAACCTGTTGTGAATTATCTATTGATAAATAAGGCTGAATAAACAAATGAATTAAATATTGACTTATTTTTTCTTTCCTTGATCCATGGATTTATAGACGCCTCATTCTCAAAGTTCAGTTTATGCAGCCCAAGCTCAAACGGAATCTTATTCCGTATGATGACCGTGGCAGGGAGGATGTACTTGAATTTTTAATGTACTTCTTTATCTTTCCTCCTTCTTGGATATAATTCACTCCTTGATGGCTTCTCCCCATTCTGCCTTGTTTGCCTCCCGCTTTATGTTTGCTCTCTGGCTCTCTTTGCATCCCTCGCTTGCCTCCGTAAAATGCATCCCGGCTCTCCTACGGGGGCTAATCCTGTTGGGAGCGTTTCCAGGAAAGCGGATTATCTGTCAGAGCGGCATGATTTTTTTTTTTTTTTGTGGGGGGGTGGGTGTTCACTTACACTTGATTAAATTATCCATTGTCCCACTCTCTGTAATATTTTCCTGGTGGGTATCGCTGTGGATAAATAAACGTAGCTGTGTCATCTGAGGGGGTGGGTGGGCTAACGTGGAGGGAGGAGGGGTGGTCTTGATCCGCCCAATGTTTTGACAACTTGATTTATCCCGCCTTTGTGCTTCATCATCAGAAAGCTTGAAGGTGGCCTCGCTGTCCTGTGCTTTTTTTCTGCACTCAATCCAGTCTATCATTTAGAATGACATGTCGGCGTCCCCCTGCTGCAGATTTACAGAAACGTTGTCCGACCTCACAATTACAGTGTGTACATGAGTGTGAAAGTGTTAATTTGTGCGTTGTTGTGTTGTGGTCAATGAAGCCTCGCCGTAACCTTGAAATCATCAAAAAGTCACTTCCTCCCCACCCACTCCATAAACGATGACCTGAAATTCCCTTTGAAAGCAAATACAGTAATTACAGCTGCTTCTTGTTGTGTTTACGTTGAATAATTAGCAGGCGGCACGACGATTACTCAGCTGCAACCATCGCTGCTGTTGTCAGGCGCCAATTAAGGGATTTGCTGTGCTTTGAGCACTTGTTGAGGTCCAAACTTAGATGCAACATCTCTCGCTTTTTTCAGACTCATAGTCAATAATTGGTACTAGCAGATTATGGGATGAATTTGTTGCAATAAAAACTGATAAAGCAACAACGGGAGCAGCTTGGCTATTCTGATTCAACTGTTTGCATGGCTCTTGTTCAGATTGGCAAAAGGAATGTCAGACTTTTTATTCCAATTGTTGATGTGGTCATTTGCATTTATACTGATCAGAACACAAGGATCCATCTAAACCCAGTTACTGACAACAAACATGGAAAAGACAAACTGTCGATGTTGCATTTCTGCTGAAATGAAAAGATTTGAAAGTGTCCATATTCTCCACATGCCGCAGTTGTCCATTTTCTATAATGTACGTCAGCATGCCGAGAAGTAAGGAGATCCTTTTCTGACATTTTTTTTTTCTCAATTCAATTGTGCCGACCATAATGTCCATTTTCTTTTCATTTCTAAAATGTTCAGAATCAAGTGTTACATCCTGAGATAGAATTTAGGTCAGTGCACTGATGCAATTTGACTGGAACGCTTTTGCCTTACTGTCCTATTTTTGTATTGTTTCTACAAGAAAATGGGAGGCAATGAGGAATGAATTTATATCCACCATATAATATCAGTGGAATCTATTATTCATAGTGTCGTAGTGAGTGGTATGTACAGTAGTTGCCTGGCAGTGTTTCTGTATTCATCACATCAAGTCGCTGTTGCTATAGTAACAATTGATGTGGGTTGCAAGTAAGCAAATTATCAGTCGAGCAATCAAATAGACTCAAAACTCAAAAGTGCCTTTCATGCTTGATATCTGTAAGCCGTACGACAGGGGTGGCCAAACTCCAACCCGGTGGAATTGCTTGGAGTGTGTTTAATAAACCAAAGGTGAAAAATGCAGCGTTCTATATGCAGCCCTCGGAGAATAAAAGTTTGGACACCCCTGCAATAGTGAGTCGGTTACATAATTTGTCCGTGCGTTTGCACACCTGAGGTCCCGTCCGTGTCTTGTAGGATCAGTGTATCGGCAGCGGCGGCGCTTTCCGCTCGGGTAGCTCAATGGATTTGACGTGCATGCCATGTGGACAGTAAAACAACAGATTCTGGTGGCGCAGTCCGTAGCTGCTGGTTCAGGGGCTTTATGCAAACATGGTTTTTAACACTGGCTGCATTCAATTTGAATTTGTGCGCAGATTGCACTGGAGAAGCACAAACAGTATTGTTTTTTTGTGCTAAAATGTCACACAAAATGATCAAGTAATGACTTTGGCAGTCATGGCAATTTCTCAAATTGTTCAATCAATGTAAACAACAAGAACCTCATTATCATTGATCTTGTTTTCTTTCATCAGGATTAAAATGCCTACTGGATGTGAACGTTTTGGCTAATGATGTATAATGGCTGACGATCAAATTGAGATTTGATTCATTTGTCTTTCAGATTAGTTCATCAAAACAGCAGTTATTTTGGGGCTCTATGCTTAAATTGCAATAAACTAGTGTTTGCTAACCTTTACCAAAATGTCAAGGCTACCATTTTACATTAAAATGACTAAAATAAGGATGAATATTCTCTTAAATTATGCACAATCGCACTTACTCTTTTGTTAATTCTAACCCAGATTTATTAAAGACAAAGCTGATGCTTGCAGCCATCAGCGACTTCTTCTGTATAAATGTGGAATTTTATAATTTTTTAAAATTTATTTATGTATTTATTTATTTATTCGCAGTTTTGTTGGACGCTCTGATTAGGGTGAGCTAAAAGTGGTAGCTTCTGACGCTCTCACGTGTCACTCCACATTTGACGTCGCGGTTGTGTTCACACCTGATCCACGTTGGACTCGTGTCCATCTTTGTGGCGAATAATCCGTATGCGCCATTATTAACGGGTCAAGGCGCACACCTGAGCCGGGTTGTCATGGCCACCCACGTTCCTCTTCTTTCCTTTCGTCTCTCTATCCTTGCCAATATTGTTCCCTCTCAGGGAAAGGCTAACTCTCCCTGGAGCCACAGAGATGTCAAAATGGACTTCACCCTGGCTAGTAGTCATCTACACAGAGCCAGACGAGTCTGTATCTCTTGCGACTCTGGTGAGTTTGTAGACGCTGTCCTTGGTGACTTCATGTCACCCCCCTCCCACCTCATGCAGAAACATGCATAAGGCAGCCTGACAGTGAAGGACCGACTTGGAGGAAAGATCTCCAAGTCCACAGGTTAGCTGCCACTCAAGAAACTTCTATTGTCAAGTACTGCAAGAAGAAACGCGAATAAGGACTGAGCCCTGTCGCAAATAGCAAAAAAATTAATAAGGTCGGATATTCACGAAGACACTCGAGCTGATTTAGTCCCAATTTTGCCCCTTTCCGACCAAGGACGTCAAACGCCTGCCTATCTTATGTGAGATGATGATGGTTGATTTGTCTTGATAATATCGGGTCAAACGGGTCAGGGCCGACAATCTCAAAGATTAAAAATGATTTATGACCATAAATCTTGCTTTTGTACAAACGTACCTCTCATTACATGACTCTTTGCTCCAGACTGAACTATGTAATTAAATCTTTTATCCCATTTGAGCTAATCCTGATAACTATCGATGAAACAAAAACCGTGATCAAAACTCTGGCTTTGGCTTTTTGATTGAGGTAATAGCCTTGATTTGAGGACATAATGGCTTCACGGCCGAACAACCACTGAAAGTAGAATTGGGATGTAAAGATGGATTACATCACCTGGACTTTTAAAGTCAATGACTGTTTTCAGCGACCGGCCTTCATGATGAATAATGTGCTTTTATTCCAATACCTCAGTCAAAGAAAGTCGCTGTGTTTGCCTTACGGGCTTCTGAATTTAGGTTTTTTCAAAAGCCGCAAGCTTTTGCAGCCGCAACTGCTCTGCTTGAAAAGCCAAGAAAAATGGAAGGGAATTAAATTTACCGTATTTACCGCACGGGATCCGGGCGGCCCGCGAGTTGATAACTACTCGGCTGCCGAATGGGACAATCCCTCCCCCAAACTCCCGTGGCCTTTTCGCCTATTAGGAGTGTGGCAGGGTGCGTTTCTATCTGTTTCCCAGCAGACTCCTCAACTGGAAGCCCCACTTAGAGGTGATAAGGCTTCGTGATGGACTTGAGCAGTTTATCCCAGAGTGAGGATACTCTAACGCCACAGCGAGTGTATTTCTTATGAGCAGCCGGATTTCTCACCGTGTGAGAATGGAGTCGTTCTTTTCATTGGTTTCATTGTTACAAATTGATCTGCGGTTTCTTTCAGACAGCAGGATTATAAGAAAAGGATTAAGATTGTGCACTGTGAGTTACTGCAATGTCCTTCGGTTGCCATGGCGCTCTTTGACGAGCTATTGGATGAGCCTGTCATTAGTGCGAAGCAAAGTCGAGGTCGGGGATGGCGACCTTAAATGATGGGGGCACCGTTTTTCATCAGTGCTACCGGGAGATCAAATAGGACTTTACGTATAGCAAAAATGTTTTTTCAAGGACAACACGTCTGGTTTTTTTTTTTCAAGGACAGCACATGTCTGTTTTTGATTGATTGATTCTTCAAATGCATCCCATATTTTTGATATTTTTTGTTATTGTGGTGACCTAGCTTGAAATCTTGCATGTCTGATAGCGTCTTGAGGTCAACTTTGTAAATTTTGTTTTTGATTAGATGACGTGTAATGTATTTATCTTGAAAGACAGAATTTTCTTGACGCAAGGACACATTTTCTCTTCTCTAATGCATAGCTACGTATAGTCTTGGGGGTGTAATGGTTGTTGAAAGATGTCTGCCATGTAGCGGTAAACATTGCGATTACAACTTAAGACGGCTCAGCAAACATTTTTATTTTCAAAAATTGTTCAGAGGCCACAGCGAGTCTGGCTTCACAAATTAGCATTTGTCTGACATTTGTCCACAACCGACGTGTGGACCTAGCCTTAACTGCATTATGTGAACTCACTTGGCACGAGCGCTCATTTATTTGCAGTAGTCTTGCATTCATAGTAATGTGTGAGTGTGTGTGTGTGTGTGCGGTAAACATCTGGGCACTGCGCTGTCTCTCTCTAACTCAGTGCACTTTCCCAAGATGCCCCCGCAATGCTCTTTGCTCACTCAAGAATAAAACGTGCACGTGGTCGCGGCATTTCGCCTAGCACGGAAACGACGACCTTCCATGGAGGAGTTGCCATGGTTTAAAAAAAAACATGCGCGTGAAAAAGAGCTGGTAGCCCTGGGAGGAAGATGAGCCAGTGATCTTGCAACTTTTGTTCCCTGCTGAGTCTTTTGTGATGGCAAACAAATGCAGCCTCACTTGTCATTTAGTCCACACCCCCA
The DNA here is from genome assembly GCF_059516105.1 of Syngnathus floridae. Classification (NCBI taxonomy): domain Eukaryota; kingdom Metazoa; phylum Chordata; class Actinopteri; order Syngnathiformes; family Syngnathidae; genus Syngnathus; species Syngnathus floridae. The sequence goes on along the minus strand of NC_142423.1, from coordinate 14,130,934 downwards.
CTTATCTGAAATGACAAGAAAGTGTCAACAAAAGCACTCTAGCAGGATTATTCTTGTAATAATAATAGTCCCTGTTTATCCCTGTGGATACATTCAAGACCTTTGGAAACAAACGAGCACATTTTCTGAGAAGTAAAAATCTGAATTCGTTCAATTTAAGTTGGAATCTGTATGTCTGTTTAGATTTTCTCCACTTATATGATTTCCTTGCTCACTCTAAAAACATTCAAGTTAGGCCCACTGAAGATGCTAAATTGACCATTGGTGGAAGTGGTTGTTTGTCATTATGTGCTATTCGTCATGGAAACCAGTCCGCCGTGAGTCTCAGCCAAATGTCAAAGAAATGAGTGCCACGTGTACTCTCATCGCTCTTCTCTCTTCTTCACTTTATAATAATCTGCCGTCTGCTGTCTCCCCTACGACGGGGACGATCATGTCCATCAGGCTTTCAAAAATGCCAAAATAGGTACGGCAGAGATTTTCCCGCTTCCTGCGCGATAGCCGACGCAGACAGCCCTTTGTAGTTTGTTCCCCAGATAAAATCTGATATATTCGCTTATCGCTCCCTCGCGGCCGGCTGGCTGGATTAATGGTGAAGCGCCTCGCGACAGCCATTTTAGGTTAGGAATGACTCAGGCTTTTTTTTATTTTGCAGACTCATTAAACATCAAACAGAATGCCCAATGAAGTCAGCGGTTGTTATATAATCAAATACAAAATATTAGAACCCAAGTTTTAAAGAATGACATCAAAAAGTATTCCATTCAATAATAATGATGATTGATATATTATCAATATTAGATTAAGATTATTACTGTCATGGCAAGCCATGAATAGCAAGGTGCGGTTATGAATTGAATCAAGTTTGTAGTGTCGTGTTTAGGTGATGTTCTCGTTGTGAACGCTTTTCACACTTGTGGTTCCGGTGTATGTCGGGAATCATGGCCGCGCCATTAGGCCTACAGTGCACGTACAACACGGCGAAGGCGAGCTTTTTTTTCCTCGCCGCGTTGCTCGGCTTCCACCTCATTTTGGCATCTAATGCAGTTGTTGTCTCGGACTCACACATTCAATAATTAAACCGCACTTGTACTCTGCAATAAAAGGAGGTGGGGGGAAAAAAAAACACGGCTTCACTTTTATGCAGACACGACGTGGCGACAAGCTCGGGATCAGGAGGACCCGCCTATAAACAATACATCTCACTTGAGTTGTGCTTGTTTTTACGTTGCATATATTTGTGTCGTCGTGTAGAACAGTGTGGAGACTCTGAAGGACTTGTTTGGTAGAATACACAACAACATGTTCTTTTATACAAAGTAGAACCTCTATAATCTGTTTATTTTGCTACTATTGGTATTAGGAATTTTATTTAAAAATGACTCAATCCAAATATTTTGATTCACTATTCATTTATTTATGTATTTATTTACGTCACTGTAGTTTGGCAAGTTGAAAGTGGCGCCGCATCTCGCTCCACCTAACCAATCAGGTCATGATGATGAGAAACCTGATGTGATGTGATTTAATATGAGAATCATGCAGAACTTGTTCACGGGCACACCAGAGAGCCAACTATCTCCCCAGCGCTGATGGATACATGGAGTTGGTGGCGGGCGTAACATATGGTTAGTTAATTTTACTGTGGAAGCAGATGTCTCTCTGCGTCTACTTGTGAAATCACCCAGCTGGAAATGTGTCATACGTTTACACCAAAAAAGGAATACGTGCAGTCTTTAGCATCGAAGGGAAATGTCAGATCATAAAGTACTTATTTATTTTATTTTGTGTCAAGTAGCATCACCAAACACGAATAAATGTAAAAATTGTAGTACTTAAATTTGACCTGGAACAACCCCAACAAACACAAACTCCTGAATGACAAATATTTTCACTTTGATGTATTTTTTGGTCACTTTTCGATGTCATCAACATTACATTTCAAAGAATGATACCTTTTTAGTGCCTATAAATGTAAAAACCGGTCTAAAAACAGATAAGCTGCTTATTTGTCAGCCCTTTAAAAACAAGGTAAAATGAAGTGTGCAGGGGGGAGATTTGGAGCGTGCCAGACGACTGCCAGTTTGCTTTTATCGGGCAGTTGAGCACGGACGCCGCATCGGGATGCGCCGCCGCCGCCGCCGTCCATCATCGTGTGCCGCTTATATAAGTGAAGAGAATCCATCTGACGGTGCTACGTGAGGTGTGAGATTTTAAACGATGCTTATGGCACTCTTTGCCCGCCCGGCCCGCTCTGAGCCCAGGCTCACTGCACTGCGGTTGTCAGTCAAAAAGCGGCCCGAGGTGGTGGCCAAAGATGTCCACGGTCGGCCGCGGGGGTAAAGCCGCCATGGAGGAAGTGTGGGCGATGAGAGCGGGATGCCAAGGGCTGAGAGGAGAGCCCGGCAAACAGGATATCACTGAGTCATGCAGCCGGCAGCAGTTGGTTCTTGGCCAAGCATTTACCTGCACAACATTCAGGGCAAAGCTTCAAGGGAAGGGATTTAAAAAGCTACTGTGTAACAGTTTGATTGGAAGCTTTGGATGCATGCGATGTTGATGTTGGGCTCATTTTCTATTGTGTTTTGTTCATCTACACAGGGCACATCTAAAGCATGTTATTACTGACTTTGTGATGTGGTTTTTTTTTTCGGGCTTGCTGATGTCGTTTGGGAGAAATCAGGTTAGCAGTAGCTTTTTTCTTGTGATGTTACAATAACAGTTTTAGACTGATTTGTGGGCTTGTCACTCTCAGAGTAGAAAGTGAATAAAACAATAGCATTGAAAAATCATTTCTTTATCTTAATGCATGTGAAGTGATCCTTGAAATGTTACAAAAAGTCAATATTCAGTGACCTTAATGCTGTGTTTGCAAAAGGTCAATAGAAGATTTTGTTGTTGAAAAAATGTGTTTCGCATCGAGGCTTCTATTTTTTGTACGCTCGTGCAAATTGTCCGCCGCAAGCTGCTGCTGGACTCGATGACATATTTCCTTTTGTGCCGTTGACGCTTAATTAAGTGACAGGCAGATGACTCAGATAATGAACACCCGGTGGACGTCGCGTATGCTGCAGGAGGGCATTCCCCAGACTCGGAATAAATACTCACTCTCTATTAATTGTTTTAATCATTTTTGAAACATCTCTCATTAACTCAGGGTGCTACAAGTTCAACAGTAAAAATGGCAAGAAAGCGTGGCGTGTTTCTCCTCAATACGACCATCAACATTTTCCAGTACTAATATCCAAACACATTATTTTGATGCCATTTGTGGAATCATACATGCATAATTAAAAACATCTGGCTCAGTATAAAAGATGTTCCTGTTAGATGTACAGTATGTAGACCCAAACTCTCTTATGTAACAGTTCCCTCTTGGTCCAAACCGTGTGTTGGCTTCCAGCCTGGGCCTGGGAGACAGGCTCCAAACGGCTTCAGCTTCTGACGGCCACAACACAGTCCATGGAGGCACTGTCGCTGGAAAAATGAGGCCTGCTCCAATAGCGGCGTTATCTGCGGGGGCAAAAGACGAGCGAGTCCACTTGTGTGATGTGACAGCCTCACTAACAGTCCCTGACAGGGCACTGTGAGCAACACACTGCACTTGCACTACAGCAACACATTCAACACAGTGCGGCTGTAGTGCTGTTTGTGTGTGGACATGTTTTTTCTGTTTCATTTTTTTTTTTTTTTTTGTAGAGCAGCATGCAAGTGTCACTCTCTTTGACGGCTGGCGGCTCGCCATAGCCAAGGCTCCACATTGCACCACCATGTGTCTCCAAGTTAATGTGATACTCCATGTTGAGGTTGCTAATTATTGATCATTTTTTAACAGCCCAGCTGCAACTACAAAAAATCTGCAATTGGAAAACACATTTCTCAACACCTTGAATTGAATTACTAGCTTTAGATTTTAATATTTGTCCAGAAGATGATGATTTTTTTTTTCTATTCAAAGCGTGTGGCGAAATTTTACAGATTTGATGCCTCACTATCGAAACGTACAACAAAAACATGGTGGATTCTGCATTTTATGTGCAATTTTTTGAGCACTGGATATTCAATGCCCAAAGTTTGGTTTTATGCAAGCAGTTAAGAAGTTTGCAGCATTTGTTTATAACTTATTCCCCTCATGGCTTTTTCTGGCAGTTCAATCCTATTTCATCATGCTCAAATCAAATTCACAGCAATTTTTATGTATGGAGAAAAATCCCCAACGGACTTTGAGCCAGATGTAAACAGTGTCGAAAGAACGTTCTGCTTTCTGCTGACCTTTCTGACGTCTCCATTGAGGATGTCAAGACTGAGGCGGTTTTCCTGACACGTTTTTAACCTCGCCACTATATGGGACAGTAGTTCAAGCATAGATCAAAGTGCTTAGCTAGCGATCTTCACAAATCCATACCGACAGTTTTTTCCCCTTGTCAGGGTAAGTCCGGAAATTCGACCAATTTGAAGCGGACTTTGTAGGAGTCCCCCGATGAAAGCGATGACTTCAAATAGCTTTTGTTTCTCCCGTCAAGTCCCACGTGTCCTGGCTGAATCGGAACAAAGAGGAACATTTCTGGGCCAGCTTTATGATTTAGTTGCCAGATTGGGCCTCGGTTCTTTCTACCCCTTTGACCAGCTCTGATGACGGAGAGCCGTGGAGAGCCGGGCTCGTACCTCGCGGGAGGACGGCACTTTCCGAACGCTATTTCAAGCATGTCCGAAATTTGGATCCGGAGCTTCTTTTAAAATGCAAAATAATAGGATTGCTGCCTCTGTTTTTAGTTGTCTGTGGTAAGATGAGGAGCGGCAAAGAGGATTTGAGAAAGCTCGCAGAACTATTCCCAAAGCTCATCATTATTCCATCTGCCCTCCATAGCAGTGTTTTTCATCAGCACATGCATTACATCTACACTAGCAAAGATCTCATCTTAAGTCCTGCTGAGATGCATTCACATCATCGCCGAGCAGTCCTGCTGAGCTTCGTTTGGTCTGAAACTGGGAGAGAAAAAGAATGGCGTTGAGATATAAAGTGCAAAGCTTCAAAGGTGACTGTCTCCCTCCTGTCAAGAGATTTTCCAAACAGACCGAGCAGACATTGCAGATCTCCTCCTGTTTTGAAAACTCACTATGATGATATTTCAGAGAAAGTTGAAGCCTCTGCCTGCTGCTGCCTTATGAGTCTTTGCAGAAACTGGGCTTTGTTTTGGCAAACATTCAAAGGTTCCTCAGCACGCATCGTTTTATCCTTTGTTGAAAGCGTACGTCAAGTGCACCACCTTCTTCACTCTACTGGAATTGTACACAATGCACGAGTTTCAAATCCACTTGAACTAATCTATGGGACATTTTGTCCTAATTTCTCTCGGTGTGCAAATCAAAAGTTGGAATGATGAGGAAAGAGCAGGTGGTCATATCCTTTTAACTTGATCCAATCGGAAACACCATGACCAAGGAGCAATTCTTTTTAATGAGATTAGTGTCCATTTAATCACTCAAAAAGACCATTTCACATGACCTACATTTATTTTGGTTGTATCTGTTTTCTTTCGAATCACATTGTCTCCGTTAGTTAGAAGCTCCCCGTACCTCATTTTCGAGAGCCGTGCAGAAAGGAAGCCAATGATATGATATCACCGAGTCAATAGTGTGATCTTTAACACTGTTGATGTTGAAATGACTCGGATTGATTTCTCCTTTTGCCGTGAACTCTTTTCCGAGGGAGTGTCGCCGTGTTGTATTGACCCGTTATGTGTCCATCTCTCTTCTCTGCAGGCAAAGTATTGAACACGGACCTGCGCCACTACCTCAGTCTGCAGTTTCAGAAGGGCTCACTGGACCACAAGCTCCAGCAAATTATACGGGACAACCTCTACCTGCGCACCATCCCGTGTAAGTATGACTGATGCGTCGTTTTGAATCTCCATAAATTGATTCTTTATGACAAAGCAAGAGCAATATTGATTTAAAATAATATCCAACAAATGATGGTTGACTTTGAGGGTCAAAACAAAACCTATTGCTCGGTTCAACTGATCCATTTGAACTGAAACTGATTGTTTACATCAAACCAAGAGCTTCATTGATTTCCAATGGTCTCCAACACATCATGGCTCACTTCCTTGGTCTAATTATTCTGTATTACTTCACCCTCTCAGTCACATCCATGACAGTTTTCTCTCAAATATACTCATTGTCTGCTTCTAAGCATTATTGATTTGGAATGGCACAAAGCTCGTTGTGTTCAAAGGTTAGATGTGGAACACTATTTTTCTCATTAACATGCTGCTCGGTGCTGTTCTTCAACAGCGTCATTGCGTCTTTTTGCTTTTGTTCATTGGAAGAACTTTTTTTTCCCCCCCAGAACCTTTTGTGGTATTTTCTCCCGGTTCTTTGTCTTTAATGCTCGCTATGCCAATAGTAATTATCAGGAATCTGCCTTTTTGATTAAATAGACTATTTTATATGGGGCTTTCGGGTGAATCTTTAGTTTGAAATGAAAATGCACCACCATATTTGACCTCCTTTGTTTGAATGCACACAACTGTTGAATACTTCAAAACCTTTTGCATAGCTTGATGTTCTCTAGCAAGGAACTGAAAGGCACTACAGATGTTTTATCCATCAATAGACCAAATTCAGGTCGTTAATGTGAGTCATTGGCATTTTACATTGTTAGCTGGAAGTCGTGAGTTGAATTGAGTTCACTGCCACCATACAAGGCTCGTATGTCAAATTTCTTTCACTGCAAAAAAAAACCCCAGCTCTTAAAAATGCTTCAATGGATTAATTCCACCTCTAATATTTCTTGTGGAAACCAAATAAAGGTCCAATCGTTGGCTGGCGCACATGTTTAAATCCCTGTGATCCGCTGTATTGCACAATCTTTCATCTTAAAGCTGTTGAACAGGCACTTTCTGAGCCGAGGTACAGCAAATGATCCATTTCTCGTCCCATTCTCACCTGCACACACACACACACACGCACGCACCATCCTCAAGTGTCACGGGGAACACGCTTTTCCATTCTCCTTTTCATGTTCGGTGGCATTCGTTGAGGCTTTATGGCCCGCAGGCTCCATTTATCACGAGGCCCCCAACGAGTCGGACTCTCATTCCCAACTTGAATGACTGCCGTAATGAGTGGGAGAAGCGAGAAGTGGCTTCCGTCATTGGCTCGTCTGTCTGCTCTCGTGTTCTCATCCTTCCCCTTCCCCTCTGTTTAAATTACCTCTAGGCGACCTTGTTTTATGGCCGTCATTTCTTTTTTGTCAGCCATTTACAGGCTGTTATCTAGCTTCTGATTTTAAAAAGTGCATTGATTCTAAAAGGAAATGGCGTATGAATCTGAAATTGTAACATTCAATTGACTATTCAAACACTTCTAGGGGTAAGTAGTATTTTATCACTACTGATATAATACTTAATGAAATGAAAATAGTCAACACAGCAGAATGGCCCTCATGACGCATTTAAAAAGTTTAAAACGTTACAAAAGTCATATCTCAAGCCATATGCGTAAATCTAAAATGATAGTAATTGATGAAAAAACCCCGTTATACATTTTGTTGTTTGGAGACCAAAGCCTTTATAAGCTTAGTCGCCTGAGAAAACAAAGCAAGTTAAGAGAAAAAGTGAAGAGTCAAGAGAAGTGGAGAGCAAAGGTCTAGAAGTGTGTACGTGTGCATTTGTGTATGAGGAGCCGTTAGGGAAATAATTCAGAATGAGCATGCGGTAAGCCTTACTTGGGCACGTTCCATCTCATTCAAACGAGATGCGACTTTGCCGAGAATAAAAGCAGGAGGGCTTTTTTTTTTCTTCACCCCTTCAAGATCTCAGTGGCACGCTCCCTCGACGCCACGCTGAGATTAAACACAAACTCCACGAGCTTTATTTCGCGAGCGTGCACACACAGAGACCATACATCATATGTGCACAGCCATGCCTGCAGTCCTTAATCTGTGACCTTCTCCAACTAACTTTCTCAAACACTTCCCCCCATATGCCTCTGCTAAATTTAGATTGAGGATAACGGTTGAAAGTAAAAATCATAGGTGTCAAACCTAAGGCCCGGGGGCCAGATACGGCCCGCCACATCATTTTATGTGGCCCGCAAAGACAAATTTTCCATCAACTTTGTATCATTACTACAATTCCTACTTTTTAAAAATAGATATTGCTAGCATTTTTAATTACCATTCATCTTGTTGACAGTCTTAATGGCCCTCCGAGGGAAACTATGGCGACTCTCAAAGATGCATCCCAATAAATCTTGACTACCCATCAATCCATCCAAAATCCAAAATAAAAACACACATCTACAAGCAGAGTCCGTAGCTGCTCTGCTCTCACTCGGCTGCAGTGTCCAACTGGAATGAGGCCTCATTATGTCGCCGCCGCCCAGCGGAGAGCGATGCCCCGGCATGGCTTCCTTTCAGGAGACACTTGGCAGGTATGCGGCATCGGCGACTCAAGTAATTGGGCTGCAGGGGAACATTTTTTGAGAGCAAAGCTGCGACTCAGAGCCCTTGCTAATGAGAAACAGCTCAGCCTGGCGTTCTCTCACGACAAGAGAAAACGTCAAGCGCTTCGGCTAACACAAAAAGAACATTACCAAGAAGCTCTGCAAAGAAGGCTCCTCTGATGTTTGTCTCGTTATCAAAAGGGCCATTTTATCATCTGTTGGGGATGTCACAGTCCAATTAGAATGGGGAGTGGAAAATCAAAACAAAAAATGAGAATGGCAACATAAAGTTATTTAATTGCAACTTGGCCGCTAATTGCCACAGGTTTTGAAAATATCAAGGAAAGCTTCTCAGCGTGTGTGATCAAATCAACAGTGAGCATCGCGGATCCGTTGCAGCATAAAAGCAATTGAGCTGCCCTACACAAATGATGTCAAAAGCATTTTTTTTTTTTTTTACATTGTAGCTTTTTGTTTGGACAGAACCGATAACACATCACATAAATCCTGTGCGATGAATGTATAATAACCCGAGTCAACGCGTTGGCACGCGCCTCTGTGCTTCCTCTCGTCCTTCACACGGCCTTGAAGAGAGCGAGGGAATAAATGAATGAATGGTCCTCCATAAAGCTTCATTTACATAATAGAGATTTGAATTGAAGTTGGCAACGACAATTGGTTAGCTCCTGATGTCAATTTTCTTGACTTGAGTGTTACCGTTTTAGAGCTTGTTGCTGGGCAGTTTTCAAGTTGAAACGATTGAACACATCTATTTTGTTTGCTTTTGCTTTGCACAGGCACCACCAGGCTTCCTCGGGAGGGCGAGGTACCTGGCGTTGACTACAACTTCATCAGCCTGGGCGACTTCCGCATCCTGGAGGAGAGTGGCCTTCTTCTGGAGAGCGGCACCTATGATGGTAAATGGAAGCATTGCAGAATCGGTCCTGCCAGCCTCGGTCTTGCCGGCGTGTCTTGTGGTAGGCGGCGTTGAGAACGAGCTGAGCTGAACGGCTGTGGTGCTGCGTGTTGACCTTATGTCAACCAGCCAACCTGCTGATCCCGGCTGCTGGATGCGCTGTCGCACACCAGGAGGTTCAGACACTCTCCACTCGTGCTATTTTCAGAGGATAGATGCGTCCATCCACAATTTAAAATTTCCACAAAAGGAATCCATCCAGTGTGTTCTTCTGTTCCCTTTAAGATGAGCGGAGGTCATTTTATTAGTATTTTATAATATTGCAAGAAAATGATGTCAAATTTTCATTCTAAAAATGAAATGTAATACAAAAGAAGCAAAATTTAGGGAATTTTCTGGGGAAAAAACCAAATGCTGGTTCGCAACAAGCAGCCACACAAAGGCAGGAAAATGAATCCAATTTATTTTCGTCATCACATAGACTATTTGTTTGCTTTGATGACACCTTAGACAAACAGAGACTTTGGTTGTTCGTTTTTCATTCCCAAGTGGCACTCAAATTGGTTCTATAGGAAGGAGTATGTATTCTGAGGCCTCGCCAAATAATGCCGTCGTCATTGTATAAAGGGACCGAAGCGTGGAATTTCTCTTACATGATTACAGCAATAACATGATAATCTGCCTGCTCACATCAGGCGAAGCACATTCTCTCTGGTCGCAATTCTGCACGCCAGGCAAAATAAAGCCAAGGATTTGTTGTTGTTGATTTTTGTCCTCCCGACAATTCACGAGTGACCTGAATGGACCGACTGTTCGTGGCGCTCGCTGCCTCCTTCCCGTTCAGCGCCGGCATCTAAGCGCCGCTCTTTCCCATATGATGGAGAATTAAAAAGATAAAGCCAAATCCTCCTCCAGCCAGAAAAGCGACTTAAGGGTGTGTGTGTGTGTGTGCATTGTGTGTTTGCGTGTGTGTCAACTGTTAACACATCATGTGTGTGAGTGTGTGGGGGGGGTAATGGTGTAGTCACTTTTCTTGCCCTAAATTGTCCCTGACTTGTGAGCATTTTCTCTGAAATGGAATTCCAGTCTCAGGATCAGAGGCCATCTTGAAATTCTGCCCCCTACTTGCAAACACTGTTATTACAACTTAAAGCTGCACAGCTCCAGCAAACACGTTATCTTCAAAAATGAATCATGGGCCACTTCCGAATGTGGACGGCTAGCAGCCTTTCCTGGTATTGAATATTGAGACACCTGGCCTATTAATAGTCTTCTTTTCACTCAACTTTCTGCAGGTGTCAGTGTTCTCGGTATCTGTGCGGAACACTTATCTTCTTTCCGTCTTTTTTCTTCCCACTAAAAGCCAGTCAGCGCAAGCTTGCGCTGCAAGTGTCGCGCTCCCTGCACTCCAAGGCGGAGTGGAAGTAATCGCATTAAGGAACTGCCTCTCCATTTCCACTCTCCCTCTTTTTCTCTCCTTTCTCCATTGAGCTTGGCTTGGAGTGTAGCGGAAAAGAGCAAAATAAACAAGGTCAGACGGGTTCTGTCACAGGTCAGCACGACTCCCCGGCTGCCATTGGCCGTCACTTTACACTGACTAAACTGTGCTCAAAGTAGCGGACTAATGGGGCTCGGCGCTAACCGTAATAGTCTTGCTAATAGTCTCAAGTGACCTGCCTGGATGCTCATTATGTTAATGGCTCATGTATAGCGTTCTATTTTTCACCTCGGCTTTTATAGTCATCGTGCATATGCATAATTTCTCTTAAATACTCTCTTCGCTGCTCTTTTATTCATCACTCTGACCCTCTTAACAGCCGTCATTGTGGTTGGCAAGGTGTGATGAGACGCCAGGGGTGGGGCCAAATTTCACTGAAAAGATTGAGTGACATTTTGTTTTTCTTCAAGGGAAGTTGAATAGTCGCAAAGTAAATATTTACACTTTAGAATATTCGTATCTCGTATGGGTGTGTACTGTGATGTTGTCAAGCTTGTCCACTGTCATGGTGAAATAATATTTTATTATATATATGTAGTTGAGGACTATTTATTGATGACAAAATGTCTCAATGCTTCCGGGTACATCTGACGTAACCCGCATGTAACTTACTAACACCTCATTAATCACACAGGTAGCGTGGCGGATCAATGTCAGCGTGTGATGACAGATGAGCCAGCGGCCTCTTACATCTCTGTTCACCATCTTTGCGCCTGCTAATGAAGCCATCTTTGACAAATGGGGTCACTTTGTAAACTGCAGGCGGATTGACTGGAAAAAGCTCTCGTCCTTTCATCCAGATCTTTCTGCCATGTGCAATATGTGCAGCCACACAAAGAAAACTATGCCAAATCCTTTTCTCTTTTATAATGTACATTTAAGATTTAAACATTGAAAAATAGGGCTCCAAGGCCTACTTAAAGGAATTCGTGGTGTTTTTCTATATGGCGGGTTTCATTTTTGTGGGTCTGCTGTGTAATGTAACCCCCCGTGGTGAAGGAGTGATTACTGTAGTGCTGTATGTTGTTGGGGTCTCGTCAAGCCATCCATCCGGCTATTCACCGCCTCTTTCATCAATCTGCTGATGGAAAGCATGCGCGTGGCCATGTTTCAAGCATGTCGAGCACAAGGCTATAAAAAGATGTGATAAACGGCGCTCTTAAGGCTCGCTATGTCGCCGTCTTCCTTGTTGAGTACATGAAAAGATTCTGCTCTCGTGTGCAGCTGCATCAAAAATAAGATTTTTTTTTTCCTTTCCAACAGAGGCTAATTAAATTCCATTTCCCAGTGGTATCACTCTCTGTTCTTTAATTAATCTCATTAAAAATCGTGATTAAAGCGCAGCCGACACTTATTTGCCCATCATTTATGGGGAGGGAAATCGTCGTCCTTGCAAATGGATTACCTGCAAATAAATGGAGGTGAGCGCATCAAGTAGCACGCCGTTTAGCCAAGCATGCTTAGATAACTCCGCATCCTTCTCCCCTCACGTCTGTTATCTGACTAAATATTTGTCATGTGTAACATGGGATTTTTCTTCATTAAGAGGAAAAATGGCAAGCTGGGAAGATAGCTAATTGCCGCACTCAATGAACGGTGTAATTAGTCGCTGGCAAAATCCAAGCAGAGTGATTTTAATGTGACATGAGTTATGAAAGCACTGTGGTGAGTGGGAAACGTACACGCTTAGGAAATGCTGCGCCGGCAAATACACGATCATGAGAACAAGATTGGGCCTTAAAATCATTTTCTTCTCATCGTTGAAGGCAACTTCTACGGGACTCCGAAGCCCCCCGCCGAGCCCAACCTAGTGCAGCCCGACTTGGTGGACCAGGTCCTGTTTGACGAAGACTTTGGCGGCGACGTCCCTCGCAAGCGCACCACCTCGGTCAGCAAGATGGACCGCAAGGACAGCGCCGTGCCCGAGGAAGAGGACGATGACGAGAGGCCACCGCTGGTCAACGGCTTGCCTGGTGAGTCGGTGTCACGCTAAATCAACGGCCCTTTTGCCAACATATTGTGTCCTCCGTGTCCTCGGGCGACGATGAGCCAAGCGGCGTCAGTGTAACTGTCCGTCTCTGTCATTTTAGCGGAAAGAGGACTTTTGCAGATTAGACACGACTATTTGAGTTGAACACATATTTGTCTGACCTTAACCTGAAGAGCCTGGTCGGGTTTACTTAAGAGGGTGCACACTTTTCTTTTTTTAATGTGCCACAGTCGAGCCTTGGGGGAGGTACATGCTCTACTGCAAGACTTTATAGTTGGTCATTGTAGCATTGATAAAGAAGATCACGCTTTTGTAGGGTTTTTTTTTTTTACCTCTCACATGTGGCATATTCTCAAAGGCAAATAAGCACACACATCAGAAAAGTAGAGGCACTTACAAAGAAATAGCGCTTGAATATACTCAACGCAATTATGCCAAACATGAGGACATTAGTGGCACTTAAACATGTACTCGTGTTGGATTAAATGATCCCACTACAAGTCCTAAAAATTTATTTCTAGGTAATCACTTTAAATTGCTCACACTTATATACTGCCGGTAGTTAAATACCTAACCCTTTTATCCTAATTTAAAGTATCTTTGACGTAAGCACATCCAACAGTCAACCTTTGCAGAGGTGCCTTTCAATGTGATACTCGATTGAAACAAAGAACAAAATGAAGATGATTTTGTCCAATTTGTGTTTTACCTAATAGCGAAGGCCGATCCTTTTGCTTATTCAGCTGCACAGAGGACCCACACAAATCCACAGTGTGTTTATCCAACAGCTTGCACATATTTGAACTCAAATACACAGAAAAAAAAAAAAATTGCATCTGCCCAGAGCCGTCGGAGTGCTTTTTATGGCCAACGAACAATGGTTTTGCTTCAACCAGTGCCCTGTTGCTCTCAAGGCGGCCATAGATGGGCAGAGTTATGGTCCAATTGAGAAGGAGGTCAATGGAAAATATGAGCGTTAAGTCTCCTGACTATTGACCATCCACTTCCCCCTGACCTTTTGGTCATTTTGTAAAGTCTAGGAGGGCCTTGACCCTGCTGTGACCTCATTGTATGGCCTCTCTCTCCGCAGGCATCGAAGCAAATCGCTTCAGTTCGGAACGGGTCACGATGATCCAGCTTGGAGACGGGAATATGATAATCTGCTCTGTAAATAGTTTACCGCCTACCACTACCCGAAACAAAACCCATTGGTCGCCTACTTGCGTAATAGTCATCCACCTCTGTGGGGAGTTTCTACATACATGTCAGCATAAACACTGAGAGTGTATGCACATGTAAATTCAAAGCAGCCGTTGGGCGGGCAAACATACAGCAGCACATGCATGTTTAGGATGAACAGCCTTCATACATAAATTCTCTCTGCAGAGCACAAGGCCGACTGGAGGCGAGCCGTGCCCAGCTACGCCCAATCCAGCAGCAGCATGGACTTCCGCACGTGGAGCTCGCTTCCCCGTGACGACAGCCTGGAGCCGCTTCCGCTCAACTGGGAGATGGCTTACACTGAGACAGGCATGGTCTACTTCATCGAGTGAGTTCCGTGTGACATGCGTATGTTCTTGCCGTTCAGACCAAATATAATATCTGACGTGAGATCGTATTAATTCTGGGGCGCACCAGGGATGGGCAACTTTTTTCTTCAGTGCAGAGCACCATGTACTTTTTCTCTAACAAGACGGGATCCTCTTTGTACTCCGCAGTCACAACACCAAGACGACCACGTGGTTGGACCCCCGCTTGGCCAAGAAGGCAAAGCCCCCCGAGAAATGCGAGGACGGAGGTACGAATAGATGATATCGTCGTATATGTGCCGCTTATCAGAAGCAAACACCGTTAGCTAAGGATAATCGAGACATCTGATGAAAAGTCATTTAAACGCCCTTTACCTTTTGGCTTTAATCTCTGTGTCCAGACTCCAAATGAAAGGTGCTGGTGCAAATCCAAAACTGACAGATTTAATCTGTAACCACATTTTGAGAAGTAGGCAGATAACAAAAGGTTGTTTTGATTGTTTTTCTGACCTTTATGGACCTACAGACAAGTTTATTTAGACAGCCCTTATTGGTCACAGATTGGCAAAAGTACTTCAAATCCACCTCATGTGGTATCATGGCTGGAAATGCTCTTTCCCCAAAAGATCACAAACTCATCAGTCGGGCTTGCATGTTCAAACAAGATAGTATGTGAAGGGAAAAAAAAAAGCTTCCTCACATGAGCTCAGTTTGATGCATTTCAATCGGGATGCTGATAGAGAGGCCTTAAGTGCACCCTGAGCTTCAACCCGACCGGTGGGACTCTCCGAGCCTGTTATTATATTTTTAATGGATTATTTCAGCAGGCTGAAGGAAATAAGCAAGCTCTCTGAAAAGCTTTTTCTTGCATGAAGAGCTCCTTTCTCTCTCTCTCTCTCCTTTGTTCCCCCCCTTCTGCCTCATCTGTTCATCAGGGGTTTTGCATCCAAGCCCGCTTGCTCAAAAATGTTCTCTAAATGATCCCGGGCTGTTTCCAAGTCAAACAACCTGAGACCCTGATGATGCTTGTCTTCTAAACAGAACACGGGGCATCTGTCTCCCTCTTCTTTCTCCCTGCAGAATTACCTTACGGCTGGGAGGAAATTGACGACCCACAGTACGGCACATACTATGTGGAGTAAGTCTTATTGATTTATACCTAGGGATGGAGGGATGGATGGATATTGCAAATAAGTTGTTGGCGTGCAGCGGCAAGATTCCGAGCCCTCACGTGATCAGTGTTTGTATGTCACGGGATGTTAATGTTTAAAAATAAACATCAGAAATCCAGCACACGTCTCGCTGCCTTCATCTGCAGCGCGGATGCTCCTGACTAATGCAAAATTCCTGCAAGGAAGATCAGCAGTCCTCCCCATGTTTGAGCACATCGCTATGAATTCAGTGTGGCCTCCCCAGGCTTTGTGACAGAAGTGTTTTTCGACATTAAGAGAGGTGATTAAAAAAGAGAGCGAGAGCACTCAGCATTTTATCGGTCAGCCTATGGGATGAATCCTGCTCGGCAACCATGACAGCAGCGGGATGTAGTTTGGTCAAGCAGAGTGGACACCAGATAGATGGAGAGCTTCGGCTTGCTGTGGAACAATGGCTTTTGGTTTCCCTGCCAGGGGGACAATGGGCAATTTAGTTTGCTTTTTCACAAGCTTGGTAGAGGGAGTTCATTTCTTTCAATATTAAATGGCTAAATGCCATTACAGAAGCTGGACTTTGCTGTACGTGTGCTGCGTTATTAATGTCTGGATTAATAATAACTGGTGCTCCCGGCTTCGTTCGAGATGAGGACTCGTGCAAAATTGACTGCAGCCAATCGACACGGCGTGCTCGCTCCATGTAATCTTTATATTTTATGTTCATGTAGCTGTTTGTATGTTTGTTTTGCAGCCACATCAATCAGAAAACCCAGTTTGAGAACCCAGTCCTGGAGGCCAAGAAGAGGCTCAGCCAGGGGACAGCCACCATCAAGAAGGCTGCCACATCTCATGGTATAGCATGCAAGCATTTTTAACATCTTAACCCTTCCATTCTTCTCTCTCTCTCTCTCTCTTCCTTATACTATATTGCAGATGATCTTAAACGCTCCACCAAGTTTCTGCACTATAATTGTACTTTAATTACTTTTGCCGCTCTGTGTGCACACTTGACTTTTTGTCCCGGTGTGATGAATGCAGATTCACGCAGGTCAACAACCTTTAATTAACCTAAGACGTGATTGTCAGGATAAGTTGTTTGTGGCGAACGTACGCTGACTATTTCTTTTTTGGTGGGTGCTTTTAACGCCAGCAGCAGTCCATTAGGAAGGATGTGTATTGGATTACCGTACATTGCAACAGGCTGCTAACATACGCGAGCGAGCGAGGGCACGGGGGTAGGCTCTCAGCCAACTAAAAACAGCTGTCGGAACAACACATCAGACACGAGCCAGCATAATCAGACAAGCCGCCATCTCCTTCACACACACACACAAACACAGGTGTGCAAAGACTGACGAAAGCGCTTTGGCTCCTCCGATTACAAATGATGCAACTTGACAAGCTTATCACACCACAGCTGTGATGTAACCACAACATCTTGCGTTGTTATATATTAATTATACGTGTTATCAAACTTGTCCTTTGCAAATGAACATGCAGTACACATGTGTGATGCGAAAACTGTGTACATGTACAGTACTTGTCCGGTCAATTTCAACCGGTCGGTGCACGTTAAGTGAATTTATTAAATTCATGTATAAATAATTTAAAAATAAATAAAATTCTTATCTAAATAATTATAATTAATCGAGATAATATTGAACTATTGGACATTTAAGTTTGCGTCAGACTGGTCCAATTCGGATAAAAGCAAACAATTCCATAAGAAACTTATTGCGTTTCTTTTCGATATGCATATTGCATGGGCCAATATGGCAGTATTGATCATTTTTCGATATATTTGCAGCCCTACCATATGTATATTTGCAGAAATAATATTCCAGCTGTTTTATCTTCCTCCTATTCATAACTCTACTGTTGTCATGTGTGTACATCTGGCACTTCTACCATTACCTCTTGTCCTCCTGCGTTATTTCAGTCAGACAGTCAAATTGTCATTTACACAGAGGAAGAAGCGCAACAAATCCCCACCGAGTTTATCAAGCAATTTGAATGTGATTATGCAAATGAGCATGGCTTGATCCACACAGTAACGGCATGTGGACATCTGGAGTCCACGGCGGCTGTGATAAAGCGCCCTTCCTCGCTGGCTGCCGCGCACGTCGGCGCTGGATGTTTTGAACTGCTCAACCATTTGATAGAATGAGAACGCTCACATTTAAATTCCTCGCACACTGCTCACAAACGTACAGAGCGTTCGGAAAAAGCCAAAGGACGCGAGGAAGGTATTTCAGTGCATTTCGGTCCATTTGGGTTTAGATAGTGATGCCCAGTTTGTTTTTAAATTCTGTACAATCTATCTAATTGTTTATTGTTATTTATTATTATTTGTTTATTTTATTAATTTCTTTGTAAAGTATAATACTGTTAGAGTGAGGCTATTCAATAACAAATTAAATTGGGCCCAATTTTCAAAACACGAAATGAAGTTCAGTCCATTATGAGGACACCAAGAGGAAGTCAGGAATTCCGATGTGTGTCTGCAGGAAAGAGCAGCGTGCCTGGCTTCACCGCAGACCCCAACCAGCTGAAGGGCGACATGTACCGCACGGCACTGAAGAAGAGCTCGCAGGGCTTCGGCTTCACCATCATCGGGGGTGACCGCACCGACGAGTTTCTGCAAGTGAAAAATGTCTTCAGTGACGGCCCAGCCGCCCAAGACAACAAAATGGCATCTGGTGAGGAACACAGAAATGAAATCACTTTGGAATATGAACACGACAATAAGAATACACACTGGAAGGAATTATCAAGAGTTGCAAATTGTAGCCCGTAATAGCATGAAACCTTGAGACCTCTGTGAAAAATAAATGCAAAAAAAATGTATAGGGAGAAAAAATAATTAATTGAAAAAAGCCAATTAGAAGAGCTGAAATTTATACGGGGTTAATCAGAGGCATTTTAATTGGTGGCAGATGTTCGCTGACTCCAATTTAGCATCCATTTCAATCCATTGGGACTGGGTAATTTTCTATTCAGCTACATCCCACTTGTACAACCACGTTATTTTTATATATATAGTATTTTTTTTGCATCCTTTCGAAAGTACAAAACAAAAACATTGCGTTTTACAGAGTTTGGATCCGTGTTCTAAACCAATCTTCCAAAGTTCCATAGCTGTGACAGCTGAGGTTCAAGCATCAAAAGCGGCACATTTCC
This sequence comes from Syngnathus floridae, assembly GCF_059516105.1. NCBI lineage: Eukaryota > Metazoa > Chordata > Actinopteri > Syngnathiformes > Syngnathidae > Syngnathus > Syngnathus floridae. Next base: position 14,112,222 of record NC_142423.1, on the reverse strand, counting down.
AAACACTCCATTTTCTGCTTTTTCAATGGATTGTTGATCGACAATATTACAAGACGTCTTCCAATATTGCTAACTGGGTCGCGGTCAAAAGTATTAAGCTAACACTGTGTAATACTTCTCCTTCTGACCTTGGTATTCATTGCCTTGCTATTGTGAGGAGTTGTCTGAGATGAGATGAAGGGAACTGTCTCTGTGTTATCTGCAAAGAAGATTGACGATCCAGCCGCAGACTATTTCAGAGGGAGGGTTTCGGTAACAGTGAAAGGAACGTGGCTTGATTTCACTCTTCTTACATTTTAGGTGATGTGATCGTGGAGATTAATGGATTGTGCGTTCTGGGAAAGACCCATCCGGAGGTGGTGCAGATGTTCCAGTCCATTCCCGTCAACCAGTACGTGGATATGGTACTCTGTCGCGGGTACGCACTTCCCCCGGACGTGAATTTGGACAGCGACGAGCCTCTGCCGCCGCCGCCCCCTCCGGCCAACCAGGCGTTGCACGGCGGCGAGGTGGTGACGGCCGTGCCGCTCATCAACGGGCAGCCGCTTTTGGTCAAAGGCGACGTCCTGCACGGCTCCTCCCAGGAGCTCCACTACGTCACCACCGACTCCAGCGGGCGGCCGGTCGTCGCCGCCTTGCCCAACGGAAGGCAGGGCGACCCGGCCACCGGGATGCTGCAGCCAGAATTGGCGAGCGTGCCGCTGATCAAGGGACCGGGCGGATTCGGCTTCGCTATCGCCGACTGCCCGCTGGGCCAGAAGGTGAAGATGATCTTGGACGCCCAGTGGTGCCGTGGCCTTCAGAAAGGGGACGTCATCAAGGAGATCAACAGGGAGAATGTGCAAACTCTGAGCCACGCGCAAGTGGTAGACATCCTCAAAGACTTCCCTGTAGGGAGTGAGGTCAACGTGCTCGTGCTACGTGGAGGTAGGGTGTCCATTTTGCAGCTAATCTTCCAAAATCTTGCCAATTCATAGAATCAGGGGATCACGAGGGATCTCGTCCAACTCCTGACTGATGAATTAGACAGAGTCCTCAGTTTTTGAAGGTCCCCAAAAATGAGATTCCGGGTTTACAGACATAAGTGCATCTGGGTACATCTCTAAGGTGGTTCCACAATGTACATTGAGTCCTGCAGAACCCCGCCAACCCCTCCCCCAAGGCGTGATGCTGTGTTGCAACTCGGAGAGAGCGAGAATTACATAAGCGTGGGGATGGGCTTTGTTCCAAGAGGGAGGAGTTTCTTCACGCATCCGTCATTTCCGAGAGCCGTGGGGATTCTCCGCGTGAGTTGATGAACCCCCCCCCCTCCCCTTTTTCACTGGATTGGCTTTGATCAAAAGCAATGGACCATTGGCAGTGTTGGAGAGGTCTTTAAAAAGCCTCAGTAAATCGTGGAGCTCTCCAGGGGCAAATTTGGAAATAGGTCGGTACGTGTTCTGGACCTACTTTTTCCTTCCACATTTCTGAATAATTCAAACCATTCCAACAGCCGAATATTCCCAGAATCATGGTCATGTAGGAAACATTTTTCTTTTACTTTCCAAAAACGTCCACTTTTCCTATTATTAAATATTTAACTCATCAGTCCATGTTTTTCAACCGATTCAAACCATTCAGGTTCATTGGCCTATTCAGGACATCGTTGGTCATGTTTGGAAAATTCCAACATTTTCACAAAATAGTTCCCAAATTAAAAGGGTTGGCTCATCTTTGTTGGCTGATTCAAATCATTCCAGATATTTTACATCATTGGTTCCTTCCACATTTCTCACTGAGTAAAGTTTCACATCTTATGTTGGAGCAATTCAGTTAGTTTTTCATTTCAGCATCATTTTGAATTGAAATCATTAAATGTGCCGTTACCCCAAAATGTAGCATGTTGCAAACCCGGGCCCGCCTAGCTCAGCAGTTTTGATAGATCCCCAGCCCCACAAACTACCACTCGCTCTGTCGGCTTCCAGCCATACTCCAGCACTTTCCTTCCATCAGGCTCCATTAACCCCTCATCACGCCACGCGTTAGTCCAGCACTGCGAGGCCCCTGAGGCTCCCGAGGACTGTTTGTTAATCGAGTTAATGCAGTAAGTGGGGTCGGTGGGGGGACGCATCGGCAGGGGGTGTTTTAGAGATGATCTGCAGGGAACAATCTGAATGCTTGAGATAGAGCGAGTGAGGCTACAGTGGGGGGCGTTGAGGGAAATTATAATACGCACGCTTGTAATGCGCTCAGCCGTCTTGTTAGCAGCCCTGCTCGGACCGTGTTGTCGTTTGCGTGTACGAGCGGGGGCCCCGCTCCCTGGCCACCTTTAATCACATGCATGTACAATCCATCATTAATAGAGCAAGAGCAGCTTTTTCATTTCCGCCCGGGGAGGCAGTGCCATCTCGCGGTTTGACACATTTCTGTTTCTCTCTTCGTAGGTCAAACGTCGCCCGTGAAGAGTCTCAAGCCTGTGAGTAGACGCACGGTTTTTGTTCCCAGCACTGGGTTTCATTTCCAAGGCCATTGTTGCCCCCTTTAACCGCTAAGCCCTCCGTGACGCCAAATTAAATGATGGAAATGAGGATGTTGATTATGATTCCGAGGTCCTCCTTTTGTTTTGCCCTGGAAAAGTCTTAATTGCTTCCTTTCTCGATTTAGGGGGGCTCATTGTTAGGGGATTGACATGCTTATTAAGCTTGGATGAGCCTACCTTTGGTTTGGGTGCTGGTATTAATACAACAACACTTTGGAAGAAAAGAAGATGGCCCTTTTAGAATGAGGAGGCGAGTCAAATCTTTAGGGAAATCACAATGCTGCAGCTTAGAGCCCCAATTGCAGCAAAGTGAAATATGGCCTTTATTTTTCACTTTCTATTACCGCAGTGGAAGCGGCAAAGTGAAACATAATTGTTTTTTTTGTTATTGTGTGTAGTTCAACAAAACAAAAATCCCACAAGTGACTTCATTATGCACCATCTAACACTGTCACCATCATAAAACTTTGCTTGACTCTCAAGGCAATTGTTAAACCACCCAAAAGTTGCATTTGGATGGAAGAAAAGTCAAAAAAACTATTCATCATTTGAAGATTAGATCCCCGAGGTGTTTAAAGACCAATACTGTCATCTAATGGCACCCAAAAGTCTATTTCAATTTATTTTAGAGGTGTATGCTTGTCTGTGTCCTGTGATTGACGAGTGACCAGTTTAGGGTGAACCCTGCCTCTCGTTTAAAGTCCGTTGAGTGATATCGAAAATAGATGGACGGGTAACTTAACCATGTTATCCACGCAGAGGCAAGACATGACGGCCAGCACGGAGACATTGAACGCCATCGGCGACTCGGCTCCCCAGGCGCTTCCTTACCACTCCAACACGAGCACCCTGCGCGCTGCCAACGACTCACCCAAACGAGATGCCACCGAGTTGTACCTGAAATCCAAAGCCTTGCTGGACAGCAGACGTAAGCGCGTCAACGCCTTCACAGGCCACGCGCAAAACAATAACCTTTGACTTGTTTATCTTCCGCAGAGCCTCACACCAAAGATATTGATGTGTTCCTCAAGAGGGATATTGAGACGGGCTTTGGCTTCCGTGTTCTGGGTGGAGAAGGTCCTCAGCAGCCAGTAAGTATACAAACCGTCACAGCAAATGAAGCTTACCTAGTTCGGTTTCAGTGTCGGCAATATAATACGGAGTAGTAAAATCTACTAATCGTATCAATGGCTACTATCTAGTAGGTTGAATGGTACTAACCCTCCTTCAGAACGTGTTCCCCCAGGTGTACATCGGGGCCATCGTGCCCAATGGCGCCGCGGAGAAGGACGGCCGCCTTCGAGCCGGGGACGAGCTCATCGGTATTGACGGCGTGATTGTGAAAGGCCGCTCGCACAAGCAGGTGTTGGACCTCATGACTAACGCCGCCCGTAACGGTCAAGTCATGCTGACCGTACGCAGGAAGGTCATCTATCGAGGTGAGCGCCGGCGCTACAACAAAATATTAACAAACAAGATTTCAGTTGTCAAAAATGAACTTATGTCTTCAGAAATGACTCTTATGAATCGTATCACGGCAGACGCGACAGATGAGGAGGTTCAGGAGATGACGCCAACGCTGGTCAACGGCTCCCCCAAACTACCTCGGTTGCCCATGCCCAGCGCCCTGGATCACGAGTCCTTCGACATCACGCTGCACCGCAAAGACTCGGAGGGCTTCGGATTCGTCATCCTCACATCCAAGAGCAGACCCCCGTACGGAGGTGAGATAGTCAGCTGTTCTCCAGTGAAACATCTGCGTCAATCCAATCCAATCAATCCATCCATCCATCACCATCTGCCATCTGATTGTTCACCCTTCAGTGATCCCTCACAAGATCGGCCGCATCATCGAAGGCAGCCCGACAGACCGCTGCGGCCTGCTCCACGTGGGCGACCGCATCTCGGCCGTCAACGGTCGCTCCATCCTGGAGCTCTCTCACAACGACATCGTCCAACTGATCAAGGACGCCGGCAACGTGGTGACACTCACTGTGGTGCCCGAGGATGGTGGGTTTGCTTTGTTGTTGTTGTTAACTTTGGGCTGAAGGTCCTCACGCAAGCAAGAGAAGTAGCTATAAATATTTTAGCATCGACATTAAAAATGTAGGGTTTTCGTGGAGGAGTGCAAAAGGCTTGAGTGAATTCAAACGTTATTAGATCTCCGCGGTGCCCTGATAGTCAATTGTGTCTTCTTGGAGTATGAAATACTTATGATAATACTACTCCCTGTTGGAATTCCAAATCCTGCAGAGTACAAGGGTCCTCCTTCTGGTGCCAGCTCCGCTCGACAGAGTCCAGCTCTTCAGCATCGAACTATCGGACAACGCTCGGCTCTACAGGATGAACGGTAAGGAAATCATGCAAAATGTCATTTGCATTTTGGCTTTTTCTTTGTGTCCACGATTTGTGAGGAAAATGGTGTCAGTAGGACAAAAGTTAAAAAAACAAGCATGAATGCACAATGAATGTATGATGTAAGATTCCCAAACGTGTACAAAAGATGTTTCCAAACCAAAGTATCATAATTGGGATTACAAAAATGCAAATTTCAAACCACCCGATACATCATCCATGCCGCTTTGGTCCACTGAGCCTCAAGCATTGCATTTGTTTTTCTTTCACTTTGCATAATGGATCGAGCAGTGTTTTGCCTGCAGCGTAGTGCATGTACACCAGCCTCTCCAACTGACAAGGTGTGTGTGTGTGGGTGTGTGTGTGACAGCTATAACTTGGACATGGAGGACAAACGAGATGGCGTCTCTTGGTCTGAACACAAAAATATCCCAGTAGAGCAGGGGGCTCTGTGTGTGACAGGACCCAACCAGGTGACAATAATCCTTACATGTCATTTTCTTCCTATTCTGAAGCCTTTAAAACTGTCCATATTTAGCAAATCATCTGTGTACCTCTAATTATTACCACAATTGATTTAAAATGAAACAAACAAGAGGAATTCCAACCATTTCTAAATTTGCTTTTTCTGCGACCCAAAATAATGTGACACATGTCTGCTGAGCTGTTGTCATGGCTGCCAATGGTACGCTTGTATTCATGAATTCTTTTGTATGGTAACATTGTGATGCTGCTGCTGCATAGGGTTGTCTGACTGTAGAGTTGGACAGGAGCCCCAGAGGCTTCGGCTTTAGCCTGCGAGGGGGGACCGAGTACAACATGGGTCTGTACATCTTGAGACTGGCTGAGGATGGCCCCGCCCTGCTGGACGGAAGGATCCACGTGAGTGGCCAAAGCGTTATTTCTCAATAAATTGTTAGCATAGAAAGCCCAGTTGTTCATTCCATATGTTGACCCCCCCCTATCTAAAGCGCTTAATGAACTAATAGCCTCCGGAGGTCATTATCATTTGGTTTCAAGCTGGAACGAGAGAGAACAGAAGCTCCTTAAGGGGAAAGCATCTTGTGCGGTCTGCAGGCATGCACGCCAACGTCAGGCGTGATTAAGAAACGACGGATGGACATGCGTCCTGTGTCGTCTCCAATAATAGAAGCTCCCTCCAGGCTGTTGCAGGCTCTGTGTGTGCACTGTAAATGAGTGGTTTTCAAATTAAGTGTGTCCGCAAGCTTTAACCTGGGGTCAGCAACGTAATTGATGATAAATTGAACTGGTACCTTGACTAACAAATGTAATTAGTTCTGAGACCACACTTGTTAATTATCTTATTCACACAATAATTCCCCATGCCTTGTTTATTATGGAGGTTACGTTACGGACCACCTCTACAGCAGACAAAATCCTCAAAGTAGTTTTTTTATTATCGACATATTTTTTTAAGCTTCATGCATCACAGTAATGTCAGGTATTATTTTTATAGCAGTTTTTTTTTTTTTTTTTTTTAATAAGGTGAACTTGTGACCCTGCTGTCACACTTAACGTGCGTGTTGCTTGGGCAGGTCGGAGACGAGATTGTGGAGATCAATGGCGAGCCGGCCCGAGGCATTTCGCATACGCGTGCCATCGAGCTGATCCAAGCAGGAGGAAGCAAAGTGGCGCTGCTGCTCCGACCCGGCGCTGGCTTGACTCAAGATGGCAGTAAGTGCGAATATCAATATGCCAATATTACATATATGAGGCTATTTTATTCTCATTTTTTAATTTTCTTTTTAAAATGGTTGCTTATTCTCATTTTTTGCTACTTACAAACAGTATTATTGCTAAAATGATAGATCTTAGGCCCATGCACAGGTAAACTTTACTTTAACTTCATTTTTTAGACTATTTCTCATTTTTTAATTTAATTCTTTTTAATTTTTGGAATCAAAGTTTTTTAAATATAATTTTTTTTACTATTTATTATTGATCATTTTAAGTACTTAAAATATTTTGGGATCATTTTCAACAAGTAAACAAGTATCCTATCATTTAGAGGTGCTACTGTTTTGGTTAGCAACAGTGTTCCAATATGCTCAGCAGTGATCTTGTGGATTTGTGTGATGTAGGTGTTTAAATGTCAATTGGGTGTACAGCTTTTTGCAATTATAGTCCAAATGCTACTTTTTTCCCCTAGATTTGTTTCCTAATTAAAATTCATATGTTATTGCCAGATTGATTTCATTTGTGCAAGCAGGTGGGCTGCTTGTGCTTTTTATGAGGAGCGGCATGCATAATTTTACCCCAGCATCCCTCCCTCCCTCCCTCCACCTACCTTCCTGTTTCCTTAACGATGTGCTGCTCATTCTTGGGACGCCACGTGTACTTACTTATGGTGGTTTAGGCATTCAGTTACTAACCATCTGCTTCGTGCTGGGTCTTCTTCATCTCTTCCTTTTTTTTGTCATGCAGGTAGCGCAGGTTCTTCTACTGTATGCTACTACACCGAGCACCAACACTAACATCCTCACATGCCTCTTCCCGGTCTCTACTCTTTCAACCTTGGTAATAGCTACCTCCGTTTTCTTGTTCTGATTTTTTTTAACGGTGTGGAACAGATGTGATCACACGCTACTCATAAAGAGTTAGGGATATTTGGCTCTGGGGAAATTTCAGGGTGAACCTAAATTGCACTATAGGTTCAATTGATTTGACTTGCTGTTCTCTCTCAAAAAGATAAATGGCAACATTCCCAGAATATGTGATTTATACTTTATCATGGAGGATGTTCTCTAGATTCAGCTGCAAAAGGTAAAAATCAGATATTAACAGAGACCACATTCTATTTTTTGATTTTAAACACATTATTATTGTTATGAAAACATATTCCTTAGTGCCTTTTCTCTTGCTTGTACACTTCTCTAAATAAGATGCCAAGGGTGCTTGCTTCAAGGGCTCTTCCTATCACTGTAAAACTGACACACTATTTTCAACATCTCATATTTTAACTAGACATTTTTATTTAATGAATTCATTATTTTAATAATTGAGCTCAAATAACTGATACTTCAACGCACCGCATAGAACAATAGCAGATAGCTTACTATGAATAAATAACTAAATAGATCAAATGAGTTAATAATTAATAGAGCAAATAAATAAACAATAATTCTGGGCTATATCAAAAAAATGATTAGCAATACAACGGGGCAGTTTATTTTAGATTTATCCTGAAATTTCACTTAAAATCAGCCATAACTTTCGATGTCGTTTTCTGCAGGTCAAAAACACATTTCTCCCTCCAGCGCCACCAGAGAGGTGTTTTTTTCGGACACATCACCCTTGTCCTCTCCATACCTCACCGGGGCTTCCACCCTCGCGTCCATTCCTTACTCCGGCGGTCCAAAACACCGCCGGAGTGGCATATCCTCGTCGCGAGGGCTGCGGAGTTTGAGCTCGGTGGCAGAGCGGGACGAACTGCGGGACGCCGAGGCCGAGATGCCGGGAAAGATGACGAGCGGCCCGAAAGCAGGGGAGACTTTATTCGAAGCCAAAGACGAGCCTCGCGGGGCCAGACGTACTCAGAGCCGCGCGCACGTAGCAAATCGCAGCGAGAACAGGGCCACTCGAACACGCTCGGCCAGTTTCGGGGAAAGGGCTCGGCCTATTCGCAGGCACAAAGAATCAAGGAGCAGCGACAGCAAAGTCGTTCTGAGGTCAGGACCCAGCCTTGACACGGCCAGACAATCCAACGGCTGCAGAGCAAACCAGAGACACTCCATCCACGGAGACATCAACGGGAGGCAGAGCGCTGAGAACTGGAAGAGCCAGGTGGAACCCATGACCTCCAGGACTGCCAGGAGCCCTGCCAGGGGCCAGCCCATTAGCCCTGGTGAATGGAAAGTTCCCAGCCAAGCCAGAATCCTCTCCCAGGCTGAGGTCCTGAAACACCCTTTTTGGTAGGATAACGTGCCGAGTCTTCAGTTCAGAGCGCTTCCAGAAAGAGTGCTACACTTTTATAACCCTTTGCTTGTCTATTTGGGGAGTGGGGGGGCTGCACTGGTGGCATGTAGCAGCTTCTATCTACCCTCCCCCCCATCGCCGCCCTGCCTCGACTCGCTGCTCTCGGTTAGGCAGAAGGTCTCGCCGTGTGATTTTGTGCCAATCGCATCCATCCGACCCATTATGCAAGGCAAGGAGGGGAAGTTCACTGAGGACTATTTTTCTATCTCGCATGCAGTCCATCCTTCTTTTTGACACACGAGAAGACAAGTTCTTCATCATCCCGCATTCAACTCCAGACTGTTCACTCTCTTCCTTAAGCATCCTTCAAATGACCAGAAACTTGTGCTTTTTGCTTTACTGAGCGTACAGAACAACAGCAATGATAAGAATTGACTCTCGGGGGTGCTCGGTTTACGACAAAGTTCCTTTCCTACGGCGGAAATACGACCTGAAATTACAGTAAGACCATCTCAAGTGCGACTCCACTTCAAAAGCAGCATTATGATTCCCATTAAAAATCGTCATCCGGAACTGTCCCTGTCGTAAACCAAGGACTCCCTTTCTATGTACATGTAGCCATTCCATATTTTTAAGAGCGCCATTTCGGTATCGTCCCATGTTCTCCCGCTTGGGGATCTATCTGTACGTCATGACACTTCGAGGTCACGCGTAAACCGCCGTACCCAATGTGTGCAGTCGCTTGTGCATTGTAATATAGATATTTATACATATATATATATATATAGATATATGAATGTTATGTCATGTTTTGCAGGAAATATCTACTAAAGTCAACCGCACTGCGTTCGTCCCCACCTGTAGCATAACAGATTGATGATATTTAACCTTGTGTGATTTGTCGCCAAATGTTCTGTGTTAAGACCGAGACGGCAATTTTATATAAGATCTTGTGAGTCATGTCGCTGCCTACTGAGGAGAGAAAAGAAAAGAAAAGAAAAGAAAAGAAAAGAAAAGAAAAGAAAAGAAAAGAAAAGAAAAGAGGAGGTGTGCTGCTTTCTGACTTTTTGTCACTGACGCCTGGTCTCTGACGCAACTTATGGCTTTACTGTGGACACTTACTTGCTTTGTCTTTACTTTATGCTGTAAAGTGTGCGAAACGTTAGTTGACAGATTTAAGGTAGGTTAAGCTTTTGTCAGCTTTTGTTTTTGTTCCAAATCATCTGTGCATCTCTGTCTCTCTCTCACTCTCGCTCTTTCTCTCGCTCTGTCTCTCTCTCTCTCTCTCTCGCACAACCAATAACTATAATATTACAAATATTCTGCCCCCTGTCAATGTTCTAAACATAAAGCACAATTCTAGTTTCTGCAAAATTTCTCAATGAGAAGATTATAAAGCGTGTGCAATAGCTCTAAAGTCTAAAGATTATATTAAATATTCTAGATTCAGAATTGTAACTTTCTGAAGGCTCACGTAAATCCATCCCTCCATCATCTGACAGAAATGGTCGGAAGTGAAGCTGAAATATTTATTAGGTTTTTAAAATGTATTATGGTTAAAAAAAAATAGTTGTTGGAAAAAAAATTTCATGCTTTAGTATTCTGTGCTGACCTTTCATCTAAATTATGACTTCATAAATAACATCAGGATTATTTTTAGATGTTTTATTTTTATATTATTTATTCAGAGAACCTTTGACTTTGAAGTCGGTCTTTTAAGTGTGATATTTGTGTTTTTGTTTAACTGACTCCACGCTGAGTTTGAAGATTATAGTATTCAGGTGAGCTCAGGGAACATAGCGTTGTAGCAAACAGAAGATCATGCGGTGTCAAAACTGTCGATCGGGGGTTTTTGTGCAATACAGTGAGCGAGGGCAGTTCAACCAGAAAACACGATTGCTTTTTGTGTTGTATGTCTGCTTATTTGAGCTCTTTAATTTCCTCATCCTTGTATCATGCTGTGGCCTTGCATCGCTTTCGTGGGGAAAAAAAAAAAAAACAATATGTGTGCTTCTCTTCTACATGGCGTAGGAAACATAGATATGTAAATGTTTGTACATTGTACAGCACCTTTCTAAATATTCGCTCGGCGTTCTTTTGGGGAGGGGGGTAGATAAATAAAACAGAGGTCTATTCATGAAATTGCCCCATTATTTTTTTATATATAAAAAAGGAAGAACATATTTAAAAATGGATTGAAAAAGAATCTTGACGTGGTGTTATGTTCATGCACTGAATAATAAAGTTTTCTGGAAACATCCTTAAGACTGCACTAGATTGTATCTATGAAAAAAAGAAATTCAGCAGTGCACGATCTTGTTACAAGGTCTCGTGTTGTCATGGTAACAGATTTTTTTTTCCAACTCAGATGTGGGAGTGATATTTTCCCCACAAATCAAATCAGCTCAAAGGCCAAATGATACTTATTATGTTTTCTCTTCTCTGTGTAATTCCGGCAATACAATGTTCTAAATAATTAGGACTGCTATGGAATTGTTTGCAAAAGAAAAACAATTATTTCCCAATTTGATGCGCGTGCCAAGTATGCATCAGTTTAAAAAAAAGTGTGCAATCTAACTGGCTCAAATTGTTATATATTTCTTGTAAATGAGCACCATGATGTTTACACAGTTTTCCATCCTGCTAAAGTTATGTTTCTGTAATTTATCCTTATCACCACAAGGTGGTGCTGCCTCACCAGGTCTCCGTTTGTTTACGTCTTAGGATACACAATTTTTCCCTGGAAAGTCAGATGCCCTTTATAGTGGTGTAAATGATGGGAAAACCTGGCAACAGGAAATGAGGTGACATGTTTGACCTGCCCAGACATTGACCTGGAAAACGTAGGTGGGAGTCCAGCACTCTGATAAATCCCTCCCTCCCTCCACTCTTAGCTTTCTATGTCTGTGTGCATCACAGCCTTGGAATGCTTCCAAACAGGTGAACTATGAGGCATGGAATGTTTACCCTGCAGCAGGCACTTTTGTCTTTCAGGCCAAAACTCCTGAAAAGAAAAACTCGTGTCAAAAATCACAATTTATCTCAGAAATCACGAATGTTAATGTTTTTAATTTGCTGTCAGTTTGCTTTTTTTACTCAGGTTGGAATATATTCACAATTTCCTTACCAGGATAAATAAGAGTTTTTAAAAAAAAAAGGGATTATTGATTATTTATTAGGGTCGCAAAGACAAATTATTGGCTTCACTGAATCTATCAAATATGTTGTAATATGCTGGGAATCCTAGGAAAACCCAGATTTTCTCTGCACTGATCCATTATTTGTAGTCCATTTCGATTTATACCCCAAAATAGCAGCCCTATGTTTCCCAGATACCAAAGCTGCAATCAAGATGTTGCCAGGGGAGACACCACATGTGGGTGGAGGACCAGTGTCAACAAGACCAGACGTGGATGGAACACTCCCTTTGAAATTTCCTCCACAACGAGTTTGGTAATGAGGCACGTCACAACACTCTTTATTGCTCAGTTGTGGAATGTATCCATGACGATAACCCAAACTTACTACGTCACGACAACAGTTGCCATCATCCTTTCAGACGTTTTATCCGTCAATAATGTTTTTTTTTTTTTCATGGAACTTAATAGAATAAATTGAAGTCAGATGGCCTCCCACCCTTATGAAGCGCTTTGGATAGATGGAAAAAAAACAAGGGCTTCCCTCATTATTCACAGGGAATACCCTTTCTTATTTAGGCCACACCCATTTTGTTGGCGACGCATTTAAAATAGACTGTGAAACTGACAAGAAAATTTATAACGTAACCATAGAAATACATAATAAATTCCCACCCAAAAAATAACATTTAAAAAAAAAGAGAGCGAGAGATTATTTCATTTTTTGTCCCCAGATGGTTTAATGGTTGAGAAAAGAGGAAAGTCAAGTAAAAACTAATTAGAAGCACTTCCTGTCAGATTTTTTCAAAGTGAAATAAGAGCCAAGCTGCCAAGAAAGGAATTTCTATCGGAGACTGCAACTTTCCCCCAAGTAGGCCATGTTTACACCTCCACATTCAGACTGTAAATGAACGTACACTTATGCAAAACTAATTAAATAACCATGTACACCAGAAACAAGGAGGTAAAAGATTGTACAGACAGGTGTGTCAGAGTATTTGTGTTGAAGACAACAAAAAGTAAGTTTTCCATCAATCTAGTCTGTAAAAAAAAAAAAAAAAAAAAGGATTGGGGACGAACATGATTTCTTTTATTGGAAATTCCTCATAGAGTTTCTGCTGTTGTTATATTGGTTTTATGTTGAAACTTTTCTTTCTTTCAGTGCCATTGACGTTAACTTGATGGCTGTTTTTTTTTTTTTTTTGAGAGGAACCCCAAGAAGGGGGAGGACCACGGGATGGAGAAAAAGACGCGTCTCGGTTTCGCCGGCAGAACAAGTCAAAGCGGCAAGAGTGACTGAAATGGAAACATTTGGTATCAAGATTGCAAACATGGAATTCTTTTTTCAATTGGGAAGCAGCACGGGCCTCAAGTTCACATCTCTACTCTGCTTCTACTGCCTTGTGTGGAGTTCAGAAGGTGAGCACAATAGCTATAAATATTTTTATTTTTATTATTATTGTTAAAATGTAATGTATACTCATTCATTCGTCTTCTGAACGGTTGGGAACGTGCTGGAGCCTTTCCGAGCAGTATATTATGTTCTAATATGTGATATAAATATTGTAAGATATAATATTTTACCTCTACATTCTCAAAAATGATGAATTACTTTTTCATATGCAGGTTTTTTTTTTTTTAACCTTAATTCTTGTAATAGCAGTTGAGAACAGATTATCTTTGGCAATCTCGACCTGTCGGCAGAATAAAACGATGCAAAATAAAAGCTAATATAAAGAAAGACACATACACTAACCTGCACAAATTGTACACAAAATATAATAAAACCTAGGCACAAAACAGAATAATATTACAATTTTAAAAAGACTTCTTCAAAGCCCTTTTTTGAATCAAATTGCCTTTCTTCATCATGCTTTATAGGACACTGATATCATGGACATCATGATCAAAGCATGCGTGAACCCTTTTTTCCCATTGCTTTTGAAACCTAGCTGCGCTTGTGGAACCATGTATTTATGTTTTGATGCTTCTGTCTTTTACTTGAACGTAAACAAAGAAATATATAGCATAGTTTGTCCATCAGGGAGCAACATACATGTCACAAAAATTGATTGAAATTCCCATCTAGTTGTCTCTCTTGCTTAATTTTACTTTCTCACTCCCATTCTTGTTCACATTTATTCATTTTATTTATCTGCACATTAGTAGATGAGCAAGATGAACAATTTTGCTTTGACTAGTTTTAAGGTGCTGGGGTCAGATATTCTTGTCCTATGTGTGCCTTATCCTCTCTCATAAAATAATGATGTGGTCATTGTTTGTTCAAAGTTCATTTCTCAGCTCTCACGCTTTTCTTTAAACAAAAGAATTTTTCTCGCATTCCTGGTGTCATTCGCTCCATATTAGCACGCACGATGCCTGTATATATATATTTATCCTAGCGTTGACTCTTGCTCTGTTTTTCCTCCAGCCAACTGTCCCACACCTCGGAGAGGAAACCACAGCGTGTTGAGCACCCAAGCTCTCCTGATGAATAAATTTCCGGAAGGCTCCAACGTCACCTTGGAGTGTTGCAACGGCTATGTAAAAGAGTCGGGCTCGGAGGTTATACGTTGCCTGAATGGCAACTGGACTCGAATTGAGCTCATCTGCAAAAGTAAGACGCAATTGGCATTGTCTTGAAAGTACTCACAAATGTTCTCACATACAGATAAAGTACAGTTAAAAAAATCAGACTAGTTAAACTTTGTAGTGATTCGAGTTCTCACTTAAAGATCCGATTACTATTTTCCAGTATCAATCACTTCTATTTCGGGTCGGCTTGATGTTTACGACATCAAAACAATGTGTTTCCATAGATACATTTGGTTTTTGTTCAGCTCAGACAGATAATGTTAGACATTATCCAAGCTGGTGTTTTGTAGGAAGGCCCAATAAATTTGCTATGTACCATTCTTGTAGCTGACAACATCCGTTATCCGTTAAAGATAAGATAACTGTTCATGTCACTGATGTTCCTCTTCTGCTTTACAAGCCACTGTGGACACGTGAACTCATTTTACTCGATGTAATTGTTTTATTGTCCTTTATGGCACACTAGAAATGGACTGCGGTGAGCCTAAACCTCAACCAAA
The DNA here is from genome assembly GCF_059516105.1 of Syngnathus floridae. Classification (NCBI taxonomy): domain Eukaryota; kingdom Metazoa; phylum Chordata; class Actinopteri; order Syngnathiformes; family Syngnathidae; genus Syngnathus; species Syngnathus floridae. Next base: position 14,097,181 of record NC_142423.1, on the reverse strand, counting down.
CATGATCTTTGACACCAGCGGTGGCACCCTCTTTGGCGACATTATCAAAGTCACATGTGAAAAAGGGTGAGTTGAAGAAAAGTATCTTTCTGTACTCATAATGTCATTAGAAAACATTTCAAGTGAGAGTGTGTGTGTGGTTTTAAGTTTTAACATTCAAGTATAAAGAAAAGTAAACCACAATTTTTTTCCAATGTTGCCCATCTCCCATTGGCCACTCAACAAAAAAAAATCGTTGCCAACTCTGGTACCCTTTAAAAAAAATGCTGACTGCGCTGAAAGATTTCCCCCAAACATTTTGCTCAAACCACTCTCAGTATGGTTGGTGGCTGCTTGACTGTCAAAGTTCTTTTGAAAAACTCCCTTCACAAACTAAAGCTGCCGTTAGCACTCATGCCAACACAAATGCAGAAGGTGTGTTCCTGATTACAGGGAGAGCGGGAACACCAAAACGGAGGAAAATCCTGGGCTAAAGTAACTTTCCCATCACCCTGCTGTTTCCACAGTTACGAGATTAGCGGCACCAGCTACAAGCAATGCTACCCGATGGGCTGGTTTGGAAAATCCAAGTGTCACAGTAAATATTTCCATGGTCTTTTTCTTTGTCAAAATCAGTACACAGATTTTTTTTCAAAAGAGGATAAGCCCAAAATTGTGTTGGTGCCATCTTTCAGTAATAACGTGCGACAAGCCCGCAGAGGTGAGCAACGGCAATAACTCCTGGGATTCCCAAGACCGCCCAATATACGGCCAAATGATCATGTATAATTGTGATGAAGGCTACACACTCATCGGCAATGACTCCATTCGGTGCCATGACATGGGTGAATACGATTCTCCGCCTCCTGAATGCAAAGGTAAGGCAAAGCTTTGTTTTGCATCTTTCATACAGAATTTGTTGAGTTATTTATTGTGATTTGTTTTTATGTGGTCAAGCCAAGTGACAGTGTACTCCAGATTAATTTAAATAAAATGAATTTCTCAAGTCTGCACCTTTATCCAGATCCACACTAATACTGTATTTTTTTTATTTGTGGGGACAATATATTGCTTCTCATTAGAAAACATACTACAAACTATATGTTGCAGTGACAACATGTCAAGTTGTTTTCGTTTTTGCAGACGTTTCAGCAACAATGAGCCCATCGACCACGGCAGCAGCAGCTCACAGAGATATAACTATCAGGGTCGGTACAGAAGTCACCACGCAGCGAGGTACGCTCACGCACAAATATCTCTAAGATACTTATCGCCAGTGCGGCCTTAATTTCCCCTGCGCTTGTGGGACCAACCCTGGCGAAATAATAATAACTAAATAAAGAAATTTGCAATCATTCTAATCCTGATTTGACTTTTTTCAGAAAAACATGATGTGGTCACAGATGCCAACAAGGATGTTGGTGAGTTATCCATCGCATGACACATTTATTTTTTGAGTTGAACAGATTATTCATGTCTTTTTTTTCAGATTATTTACCTGTTATAATCAGCGTGGTGTGCGTCTCACTAGGTAAGCACTTCATTTACCCACGCAAAGTAACGCTGCAACAACTTCAATGTTTTTTTTTTTGTGTTCAGTCGCATGCATAGGGGCGCTCTTTCTTCATCGATGTCTTCTCAGGAGAAAAGGGTATGTCACATTGGCTTACTACATTGTGTTTAATTCTTTGACGCTTTGGTTAGGGACAATGCAGGTCTGTTGCCATGGATACAGTAGGATCAGACGGACAGCAAATCTGACTAACATTAATTATTAAGCGCTTTCCCATTAATGTACTGAAGCATAAAACAAATGGAGTCTATATTTAAAAAAAACAAAAAACAGATTGGGACATCTATAAAATAATTCACCGGGGATTTTTGTTTGTTGTTGTGCATCAGTGGTGAGAAACTGGAATGCTCGACTTTTTGTTAAAAAATAAATAAAGTAAAATTATGTGATTGTAAAAATTATTTTTTATTTAATGTGCACACATGTGGATGCTAGTACAAGCAAGGAAGCCAGCAAGTGATCTGCTGAGTGAAAGAATGTGTGTGATAATATTGTATTTTTGTGACCTTGTAGCTCGTATGACACCAGGGAAGACCAGAAGTCTGAGTTTCTAATCTTCCAAAACATTTAGAAGGCTCCTTGCACGGAAAGGTACTATAGTCCATCCCCGTGCCTGAAAACACGCTCACTATTAATAAACACTGAACCCAATGAGGAATTTTCAACATTTCTGTTTTGTTATACCTCCAGTTGGAAGAATGCCTATCTACTGGAGAGCATCTGGGAAGTCAGGAAGGACGTGCCAACACACTGGAGCAGTTCCTCTAAAGGGAAAAAGGAATTTGATATAGAATGCACTTCCATTCAGTTGAGTTCATGTGTCACAAGTCCAATGATAAACAACTGGTTAAGCACTTTACCAGCTCAGTGGCCGGAGAGGAGAGTGTCCGCCCTGAGATTGGGAGGTCGTGGGTTCAAACCCCGGCCGGGTCATACCAGTGACCATTATCAAAATGGTACCCATTTCTTCCCTGCTTGGCACTCAGTGTAAGGGGTTGAAATGGGGCTCCACTGCTGCTCACGATCATTGGGACTTTAATACGCAAAGAAAAGCATAATCTCCAACCAGCTCAGTGGCCTAGTAGTAGAGTGTCCGCCCTGAGGCTGGAAGGTTGTGGGTTCAAACCCCGGCCGGGTCATACCAAAGACTATAAAAATGGGACCCATTGCCTGCCTCCCTGCTTGGCACTCAGCATTAAGGGTTGGAATTGGGGGGTTAGATCACCAAATGATTCCCGAGCGCGGCACCGCTGCTGCTCACTGCTCCCCTCTCCCCCAGGGGATGGATCAAAATCACATGGGGATGGACAAATTTCACCACACCCAGATGTGTGTGATGATGATCATTGAGACTTTAACTTTAACTTTTATTTTCTCGTTACATTTGCCACAATGTTGTAAATATTCACTGCCGCCTAAGTATTTTTTTATTGTATTTTTTTTATATTGATAACTGGAATAAAAGTCACTAATATGAGTCAAATGTAAAGTTTGGAAAGGTTCTTAGCGTGAGAACGTTGGTGGAGACGACTACTACAATGTGGTTCAGTTTGCTGACTGCGGCGGTGGCAGCTGATAAAAGACACAATCAGCTGCATTCTTCGCCTTTGCATGTTTCTGCCCCCTCATTGTGAGGTCCCCCCTTTGCTGGGCTGTGAAGGATAATGTCACACTTCATGGCGAAGAATGCAGAAAGCGGGCTACCTATGTTTGGTGCAAAAGAGATTCCAACTGAGATTCAAACCCATGCAGCCACCTCTTTGCACTGCATTGCATTACATGAATTGAAAACTTGTGTTGTTGTGGTTCACAAGTCTGCTTCATAAGTCCCAGGTTCAAATTTCTCCCCATGCATGGTTTTTCCAGGTTCTCTTCTGCCTTCCTCGATTAAAATGATTGTAGATTATCTACGTTTGAATAGATAACACATGGTTGGATGGATTTGGATGTACCCAACTGTATTTTTGAGATCGCTACAATGATCTAAATTCATTTTGAGGACTTGGACCATGTGTTTGTTTTTTATTTCATGTTTTGTTTTGGGCTCCCTTTAATTTTATGTCTCTTCTGCTCAATTGGATTTTGTCTCCGCCCATTTTGTGAAATCTGTGCAATTGGCAAACACTGCTCAGGTGTTTCTTGCCCAGGTGTGCCTGGTTTGTCTTGGCTATTTACATTTAGCTCCTTGTTCCCTGCTCTCTTTCAGCATGTTGGTAAGTTGCTGCTGTGACTTTATTCTCTGTTAGTTTATAGTCTGTTTTTCTTGGACATGTTTTTTGAGCATTTTGCAATTTCCAAGTATCTTGTTTTTCCTCCCTGGTCAAGCATCCCTCCTTCCGTGCACTTGGGTCACACCAACACTTTGAATTCCTAATTAAGACACTGATTTAAGAAAAAATAAATAAAATCTTGTACTTTTACACACATTCCAGATCAGTGAAAACACTCCGACATCTGACCGTTTGCAGACGTTAAATAGACTGGTCGCTTGACTAGCCTGAATTCCTTTTATTCCCTGAGCGATTGCAACACAAGAGTTTTATTAATCTTGTGTCATTTACGGTCTGGCCTCACAAGTCACAAGTATTTCTCCTTTTTGAGACAAACTAGCCTTTACTCATTATAATATTGCGTGTGTGTGCGTGCAAAATAAACTTAAGGGACTTCTATCTCATGTACTTAACAGGAAGAAAATAGCCTCATTGACAGAATATGCACTCATTTGCGTCTTATGTAATTGGGGATGTTCTCATTTTGGAAACGAGCAGACATCGATAAACTCCACCCAAAGGGGGGGACATTTGTTGGAAAACATTGGGCGGCAGCCACTGATTTATTTTCAACAAGTCGCATGAGCTGCAATTAAACAGATGCCAGTAATGAGCACTCTGCCCCACCGCTAAAGAGCAGCTGGGAGCATAAACTCCATGTGGTCACGTGTGGTTCTTGCTCGGCTCAAACCACACGCTGCCAAGTCCCATTAGGAAATGATTGAAGCTTTTTTTTAAAGGAAAAACATGGAGCCCTCCTGTGAATGAAGGGGATTGGGAAAAGGGTGCTGGGAAGCATGCAGGGTTGATGTGACCTTTGCACGAGAAGTGAGGAAACAAACTTGATAGTGCTTGACAACTGGGAAAAAAAATTGCCCTTCCCCACCCAGGTCACTATCAGCCACTGTCATCTCCTCATTACGTCACAGGCTTTTCATTGGCAAGCCTGCACAAGCAAAACAGAACATTGTCACCAAGGTTGAACATTGATAAATTACTTGGACATGAATGGCTTTGAATGCATCTACGTCCATTTAATATTTGATATTTTTTAGAAGTGCCCAATTTAATCAATTAACCGACAATTGCTCGATTATCAAATTAATTCGCTGCTATTTTGTGTAATATTTTTTAAATTATAAATATTGAAAAGGTTTCAAAGATATAATTGTCGACATTATTCTGAGCTGATCGGGAACAGAAAAAGAATACTAACAAACGGGATAACTTTTTAAGAACATCTGATAATTCTTAATTGGATTGGAAATTGCTCCGATTTTGTGTACAGATATCTTGGAGTTGTTGCCTTGTATGTGTTTTATACACTTCAGTATAAAATGAAACTACAGCCACTGTAAATCAAGCAACACTCCATCACCTGCCCATTTTTTCTTTTTTTTTTGAACTTCCAGTCTCCATCCTGTTTGTGCAGGACAGGAAAATGTTGAAACCAATTTGTCTGTCACTTATGTAGGGATGGGAATTCAATATGTACGTGCTGCCATGACTCTGATTCCAAGTAAATGAGGAATAAGAGTCATATTTCAAGTTTATTGCAGTGCGTAGCTACATCCTGTTTGGCGTCATCTGAATCCTCTTTGAGTGGGTTCTCACAGCTGAGCCCAACGTTTCATTTTGTTCAAACACAGCCGCTTGCATGGTGCATTTTGGTTAGTTTGCTTGGACTGTTTATATCTGTGTTTACTTTTCTGTCTGTCTTTAATTGTTCTAAGTGAATACAGTCATTATTGTCTTGTGTCCTCTGCAGCTATTTTAAATCAATGCATTGTCAGCTTTTCCTTTCCCTCCACTATGGCGTGAATCGACTTTAAGCCCGAATGATTAAATAAATAAACATGACTTCCAGACTGGCTTTACCCTGGGGCATCTGTAGTCCAGGTGGCATCCCACTTAAAAGGCTGCATACTTGAGCTTATCATCACTCTGAGGTTGTCTCAATTAGACCACACTCTTTGTGCTCCAGAAATGCAGACTCCCACATCCGTCGGTAGTTTTTTTTTTTTTTACTACAGCTTTATTTGTTCAAAGATAATAGACCAAACTTTATTCATCCCAGGGGGAAATTCACAGTCTCACAATTTCCACACCCCAGAGAGGGGACATGAGAGACAGAAACAACACAAACACTGCTGGGAGACGATATCATAATAATAATAATATAAAAATATATAGAAAATATAATAGATTTGAGTCTAACACACAATCAGCATTGTAAATAAGGTAAATCAAATGGATTTCCATCACGCGAGGCTGTCTAGGTTTTAAGACACAACACATGGCAAACATACTGTGTGTTTGTGTGGGCAGCGGGGCAGACAAAATATTTGCTGCAAAAGGACTTGAAAGTACTTGTAAACTTTTGGGATGGTGAAGATTTACTGTTTCTTGAAATGCGAGACAAACGGGATCTCTCTGTTATAATAACAGGAGCAGATGTTCATTTGAAATATTTGTTGTTTTTTAATACACATTCCTCAAAGCCATGTTTTAGATTGATTACTGCTGCATCTACTAGTACACACAGATAACTGAGCCATATGTGAGTCTTCAAACTTTTTGTTTTTCCTGTTCCTCATATCATATTTGTTTGTCCGTTTGGTGTATTTTATGATTCATAAAGGATCATGTTAGAGGCTACGAATGAAGGGAGTGGCACTTCCAAACGATACTGATTCAAACAGTAGTTTGAAGACCAATACTCAAATGTAATCATTTCCTTCTTAGTCCCGTGTTAATGGAATTCATGTGAACCCCCCCAGCCCTTTTTGTGGACCGTTTTTTGTTGTTGAGGTTTTTCTTGAGACGCCAAGAAAGGAAAATCTGACTGTAATATTTTTGGTAGTCAGGCTTGATTGAGGAACTCCCTGTGACTCACATAAGCTTTGAGGTGAGCTGGTTTCGTGTTGATTTTGCAACGATATAAGGCTTCATTTTCTTGCCAGGGTTTTATCATGCGAACAAAGCCTACATGAGAGGTGGAGCTGGATATTTCTCTCTCGGTCTACTGTATGTATCCTGCATTGTTTGACATGGGTATCGGTACGATTAGGAGGAGAGTGAAGGCAAGCCAGAAAATTGGATATGAAGCTGTGACGGATCTCTGAATGTGGGCCATGTTTGGGCGAGAGTAAGGAGGGAATCTGCAAGGGAGGAGTCAGTGCGGGGGAAAATGATTCACGGGAGTGTGAAGACAGAGCTGTAACTTAAAAGTACCACTGCATCATCCATCATCGTTCCCTATTTTTACAAGTTGTCTAAAAATATAACTCTCCAGAGGTTCATCAGCAATGAATCAACACTGTTGTGCAGACTTTGACACCTACGTCATTTGTTATAGCATTAAGTGTTGAGTATTATTTTAAAATGAATTAATCATTGTCTAAAATAACAGGCTTACTAGCATAGATAGGACTGTAAAATATAAATAACACCATCACAGATAAAAAGAGGCATAAGGGTCAAGCAAGTGTCATTGGATATCATATAATTATTTTAAGGACTACTTTTATTTGTCCCATTTTATAAAAATAACAGCACTCATGCTTGAATACAAATATTTAGTGACAGTACTCCCCCTAATAGTATGACAAAACATGTTTTGAATCAATTCTTAATTCTGGTCTCCCCTCCCAAAGAATTGTCTGTTTATGGCAACTTGCAAAACATCAGTCATATTTCAGCTTGACATTTGAAATATTTAATTAAGTGAATAAAAGTGTGAGCCTAAAAAATTCACATACATTTGACCACAGCTGAGTAAAACAACAAAAATACTTAAATAAAAATGTGTACCATTGAGCAGCCGCGGTGCTGTCACAAGGCTGCCACCTGTTGGCCTTGTAAGGCAGCACATCAACAAAGCTGCGTTGAGCTTCCCTCCACATTGTAACCGATTTCAAATGGTGCTAGACATGATGGCAACTCTGAACACCAGAGGAAAACGGTCAACCTTGGTGAGGCTGATGAGACGCCTTTGCTGTCCAAGCCCCCCGAAGTGTGTTCCTGCTCAAGAACACCGATTTCAAATGGTGCTAGATGGGACTTTACACTCTAACACACCATCTGAAACCGGTTCCCTGGGGAGGAAGCCTCAAAAGTCTGAGTGTGCCTGAGGCCCGCCATCTGCAACACAAACAAGATTAGTCTTTTTTTTTTTTCTTCAAAATCATTGTTACCCTGGAACATTGTTTATCTTGATTTTTGCAAACGTAACAAGCATCCCATTGGACTGGATTATGAGATTCAATCAAAAAGAACACCGCCAAACATTTGATTATTTTGTCGCACTGATAGGTCAAATAAAAAAACTATTTTAAATCATTATTGTTTTTTTAATACATTTGTGTGTACAGGCACTAGCATTCTACAATTATTCAATTAAACCTTTTTTGCAGGGTTGACAGCCTGTTGTTTGATTGCCGCTGTTCCTTCTAAAGTGGGTCAGACACGGAAAGACTGCGCAACTTCTGAAAGTGGCACATGTGAGTAGAACTGCATCCAGATGAAGCACAGCCAACTTTGAACATAAACACTATACTGTACAAGCCCACATCAGGTTCCTTTTGCACCTTCTGAGCACAATCCAAAGTTTGCTTTGATTCAAAGCCGAGTATAAGATTCCATTTGCCTTGCAGTCCTCTCCGCTGACTATGACAAAGCAACTAATCCAAAAAACCTCAGTGTGTCTTTCGGGGACAATTTTGACTGGGGCTAATCCTCACTCCCTTGTGCTTCAGCTTCTAAAACAACTGTTGTTTAGTTTCGCTGTCAATTTATGTCCTGGCCTCCCTGTGGCGGTGGCCGGCCCGGATTCGGGATGGACAGTCAATGCTAATGAGTCACAATTAATTAAAGGCATCGTCAGCCCAAGTGAGGCACATCTGAATTGGTGACGACACCTAATGCTTGCATGCTCATGTGGTTGCGCACGTATAAACAGAGTAGGTGGTTAATCCGATTACAGATTAGAGGGCCTAATTTATCGGGCGTGAGAGAGGCAAACTCATCGGGCTAAATGTTTTTTCGCATCGAAAAGGTTTGCGCGAATGAGTTCAGCGGGCCCAAGTTGTCGCTTGACATCCTACGCCCCACTGTATTCGAATTATGAGGTTGGATTTTTTTTTCTTTCTTGAGAAACAACGCAAAATTAATACACTGTTAAAAATGAAGTTCATATTTCCCAAACGCATTTATCTGAATGTCGTGTTTTGTAGGGGCGCATAACATAATATTAAAAAGGAATTGTTTAATTGAGCCGTACCATAGTATGGTAGTTTTTGTTTAGTATGCCCCTCACTGGCCATATAAGGCTACTGCATTTAGAAGTGTGAAAGAGTTATGGGTTAAAAGCAAGATGCCGGTGTGGTTTGTTGACTATGTTGAGACAATAGAGAGAGCAAGAAAGTATGCCCTCTTGGCGAGATCATTTTTTTAAAGCATTATTTTGACATTCCGTGTTCATGTCAAGATGCAAAGATCATGTAATATCGACTGCAGTGTTATCAAATATTATCCAATCATCCATAAGCTGGTTCCTGACCTCCTTTCCTAAACAATAAATGGTGAGTGAATACACCGAAGCCCGCGTGAGCACTTGTACCTGCTTTTCAATTATGAACTAGACATTGTAATCGAGGAAATACAGCGCCAATCTCAGCTCCCGCCTCGATGCAAAAGTGGACAACATCCCCAAATGATTTCCTGGTGGCTTTCAACATCTTATCAGAATAGATCGGGCTTGTTGCAAATGTTTTTATTTTTCATGCTCTCGTCCCTGCGGGCCGCGACAAAAAACAAGTCGAGTCTTAGCCAATGCGCTGGTTGTTAATTTGGCCTGAGAGGCTGGGCCCCTCCCTTCAAAGAGAGTGGCAAAATAACTATTGAGGTCACGCTTCTCTTATCCGCAAAAGTGGGTCACTTGTTGCACTGCTCAGCCTCGGAAAGGACATTTGGACTACAGATGACACAGCATTTACAGTCCTAAAAAAAGACCATTAACTATTACTAGTCATTAACTTCCTGTTTGTCTTGAATGATCCCAGAACTCCCAACCCTTGAGGAAGCCCTTTTAATCTCGACACTCTCGGACGGGTCAGGGGCAGGTGAGCAAGCACCCCTCCCTGGACTATGATCAGCTGGAAGGGCCTACGTGTCAACAAGTTTGTTGTGTCACACAGGTGAGGAGGCGGATTAATTGAAATGGCTTCAGTGAAAATACCGCCAACCCTGTTATGTCACAATTAGCCATTTACTCAATGCCTACTTTGTCTGGTAGTAACTGGTCGACCTAAGTTTAGAGATGCTATCATTTACACACAGGCACTGAAGTAACACAAATAGCGTTTGACTCTGTTGCTAACCAAAACAGCAGCACCTACCAAGGCAAGTAGACATTGTATAATATGGATTCAAGTGTGACCTCCCAATGCATGTTGTATACATTACATTTGGTGGTATTTTAAACAAAAATATCAATCAGGAAGACTGAGTCATGGCCGCTTTTAGGCACCTTAGTCTCGCCGCTTGGGATTGAAGTGGACCATCCTCCAAGAAAATAATGTGTGACTCTTAAACATACACCAAGCAATTGTAAATGTGAAAACTATGACCCTGTGCAAAATTTCGAGGTTCCACAACTGTCTCCCTGTTTATTCATCTACGCAATCAAATGCCAGCAGCATCCTTCTGGAAGGAGGAGGGCCAAGGGCGATTCAGCAGTGCCCCCCTGAGCTTCAGATGATCTAATACCCTACTTACTGTATCGTTTTTTCTTTTAAATCATTAACTGATAACCAGTACGTCAATTAGCTGGGAAAGGCACCGAAGTGCTATATATCCATATAGCTGTATTGCTAATACCAAAAATGGGTACAATTAAAACCCATCCTCATGTCCCTTTATCATAGTATTTTTTTGCAGTGGCGTCTGTCTAAAATGGTCCAAAGGATTTTGTGGCTGGTGACTTCCAAAGAATATGATTCACCGCCCCCTCAAAAACATTCACTGGCACTGATTCATACGTTCTGAATGGAAGCATCTGCATGCGTTCTGCCTCCGTCTGTTTATTTATCTACGCAATCAAATGCCAGCAGCATCCTTCTGGAAGGAAGCAGGGCCGAGGGCGACTCAGCAGCGCCCCCTTGAGCTTCTGGGTCGCAACGACTTTAATCATATCAAGTGCGCACTTAAAAGAGGCCAGATTATTGTTGACCTCCTGACAGTTCGTGACGCAGCACAATGTTGTTGTTTTTTGACGCAGCAAAATGTTGTCAATTGAAACGCGACGCGAGCTGCGTCACCGGTGACGTCCACTCAGTTTAGCCGTCAAATAGTAAGACTTGGTATCAAAAACATTTTAATTAGTTTGTTGCAAGTGAAAAAGGAGCGTGTTGATTCGTTTGGTGTGCCGTTGTCAAGTGCGAACTGCGTAACACGGTACTCTTCCACTGCGTGATTACGCACTGCCCATCTCTTGCGCAGCATCCTATTCCTGGCTTTGCCTCCACGCGTTTTGTTTACATCGCTCTCATCCTCCCTGAAAAGCCCCGAATCAAGTTTGGACGCCGAGTTGCGTGCACAAGTTGACGCGTTGTTTCTCCGTTCCGTTCTCTTGGCGGAAATTCCCACCGGAGCTCAAGCGAAGCTCCTCTTCTGACGCAGTTTCATTTACCTGTTGTCAAGTTGAAGGCCAAACCTTGTTTTGAAGGAGCACACTGTCACTCCTCGTCGCATCTGTGTTATGAAGACGACGGAGGTTTTTCTTTTGATTTGAAATCACATATTGAGCACTTAGCAGCACCGTCGGGCTTTTATTCGGAGCACTTCGCGCAACCATTAGGAACTACTTTTAGTGGTATTCTCGACGCGAGATTACGCAGCGCGACGACGCTCTCTGCTCGCGATAACGTTCTTAACTTACGTGTTTATCGCGGAGATTGTTCCCCTCCAAAGCCGCTGAGGTGTCGTTAGTCCAACCGCTCCTCCGTGAGGGCTCGGCCTGCCACTGTTGTCCCCCTTCGCCGCCACAGTCGGCCCCACGAGCGCACGTTTATCTGCGGCGTATCCCACAGTAACGATTTTCCATAGCGCAAACACCAGCGGACCAACCTACAGACACTCCCCCGGACGCCGATTGGTCCAGAGCTGCACGAAACACCTACGTCATCCCAGGAATCACATGTGGCTGACGCATATTTACAAACATCACTCGCATCACGTGGTTCCAAGTGCGAGTTTTTTTTTACCGTAAAACGCTTCTCTTTGTCGTGCTCACGGCCTCGCTTCTTTTACATAACTAAACAAAGTAGCGAATGTCATCAATGACGACAGCATTACGTCATAGACATTTTCAAACCCAAGTCATCTTAAAGGTACAGTTTTTGACACAGCGACACATTTAATGGTAGAGTGTAGGTCTTCAGATGCCTTATTTTTGTATCTTGAATGCAATGGTATATTTTTTCCACAAAGCGGCGGTATAATACTCTAGGAAAACTCATTTACTCTAATTCCGACCCATCCTGTTAGCTTTTACGTGATTTAAACACTATTGTGTTTCCTTCTGTTGTGTAATAGGAAAATCATTGCCAGCTGCTGTTTACGGTTCTTAGTGGTAGTCGTTTTAAAGTGTTAACAACTATACATTTCAACACAAAAGTATTAAATAAACTGAACTGCACATTTTTTTCATCTTCACAAAAAAAAAACTTATTTTTTTTGTTTGAATTAAATTAGATTGTACCCAGGGAAGTGACGCCATAACACTACCGTCAACATTGGCCGTAGTAATCTATGCCAGTTTACGTTTAGGAAGTGTTGATCATCAGAATAAAGTTTTGTCTTCTCAAAGCAAAATAGCTGATTGACTCGGCTTTTGTTGGTCGTTTATTTTAGTTTAACCACGTCATATTGTACAATAATTTCAATAACAATACTGTCATCAGGTGAGCCGGCCGGACGGCTTAAAGGTGAGCACGGTGCGATACTGTATAGGTTCCGGCTACACAGTGGTTCGATTATCAGTTCCGCCTCAGTTGTTAATTGCTCAGGTGGTGCACGGGCAAGCTGGGCCCATCTCTCAATATAAATATCCAGTTTAAATTATGCTTATAAAAGAAGAATTGGCGTCTTTATCACGTGCCCTCCCCTCCTCTGCACAGACTTCATCAAATAAACCTTGAGCTGAGGCGTCATTATTTGCATTCAAATTAATCTAAATTGGCATGAAAACTTAACTACGTCATTCAAGTGCGCACCTGCATAAGGTAGGCTCTCGTGCATTTTACAAACAATTTTGATATAAATCGTAGTTGAATGAGAAATCCTTTTACTTGCATGCTATTAAATTGTTAAAATCCCCATGCTGATTAAATTAGGCTAAAACTGTCCTCAGTGTAAACATGTGCACTTACACGTTTGTGTACTATTTCACTACATTAAGTAATATTATTTTATATTTGTCATATACAACTATCTCTGTATGTTTTTTGCTAGAATATCGTTGCTGAGTTGCGGTTGGAAAACTTCCCAAAAGAGATTCCAACTGGTGGATTTGTGATTCACCGGGTGAGTAAAGCCTCCCAGCGGGCTCTTGGCTGGTTTTATTTAGAAAAACATCCTTTCACACTTGCATTTGCACCCAAGAACAATTTATAGTCTTCAATCAACTCAACATGCAGGTTTTTGCAATGCAGGAGATAAAATAGCCTACCTGCAGAACAATCATGTAAGCACAGGGTAGAACATACTCCAAAATCTAAGAATAAAAGTCACAAAGGAAGGCCGCAGCCTCAATTTGACTCCCCAAGCACAAAACTGTGAAGATCAAATGATCAAATTTGTCCCTATTATTGGTATGCATGTACTCCACATGTACCTCGCAGGTTAAAGTAAAAAAAAAGTACAAGGTTGTGAAGAGACAGTGATAAATCTACTTTGAGATACAGCAAAAGAGCTAAAAACATGTTGCACTCTGATATGATCGACAGCTAACTCTATAGTTTGTGCTTTCTCACTTTATTCTGAATATAAAACAAAAAAGCTGCACACTCATGTCACATTAAAAAGTCAACATGCAAACACAAATGGTCAAACATACTTTTGCCAATTATTGTTTTTGTATGAATTGTCTCTATCTCTTCATTAAATCCAAATGGATCATGCAGGTTGCGACAGAGCTTTGGTTTTTATATTGAATGCTAACACAGCATATTATTTTGCAACATTTTTCAAATTGGCCCAAGTATACTGGTAGCTAAGTCCCAGTTTGGTAAAGATTATTGGATCCCATTTAATACCTGCTGCAGTGCAAGTGGTACACTTGATAGTTTTTTATAAGCTTATGAGCAAGTCGGGAAGCCATAAAAAGATTAATGGAGAAGTACCACCAAAAAAAAAAAAAAACGGTAAGTTTCAAACTTTTTTACAAGAATATAAAACCTTGTCTATGTAGCTTTACCGGACCTTTGCTTGCCAAAAAAGAAGATTCATGTTAAGGATCGACAGAACATATTTGTATTCGGCTGACTCTACAAAACCAAAGGTAAGAAGTACTGACAAATCCAAGACAGGCCACTGCTGATCACTTTTAGTCCCAAATACGTCCTATTCAGGCTCCTCTTGGCAGGCCCGGAATTCCAAACGTTTCACATTACAGGCATTGTCATTAATGTCATTATGAACCTCGCTGATGTCATTGTTCTGCGTGGTGGATTGGGGGGGGGGTTGCTCAGATTTGTCTCTCCAATGTGTGGAAAGCCTTCAAGGCAGCAGACAGAGGGAATGTGGGTAGAATGAACCAGTGGTTGAACATCGGGGGGAAGGTTCACATCTCTGTGTCAGCCTCCGCGGTCGGGCCTGAGGCAGAGTGCCCGTTGGTGGTTGGGGCGGGATTGGTTCCATTTTCTGGTGGAGATTCTCCATTAGCGACGGCGGGCTTGTCGACGGGCTCCTGGGGCAGGGGGGCGACGGACACCAGGGTGTTAGCCTGGTTCTCCTCATCCACCTGGTAACATTCAGCCTGTTGAAAGCACACAGCAAATTGTTTATTTTTTTAATTGTAATTATTTTATTTATTTTACAGTGTGAGCGTCAAGATAACACAAACATGTTTAATGTTCCTGTTCAAATAGAATGTGGAATCAGGCAAGAACGTGTGAAGTGAGAATGGATTTGCTCATGCAGGCGTAAACCCCAAAGTAAACAAACGCATTCTCTCTAAATGAACTTTATGGCTGTCAGCTGCGTGAACTAAGATGAACGTGTCCGTCGGGAGAGCACGACTGTCATACTAACTCTGATGGCATTCACTTCTGAAGAGTAGTGCAGGCTATAAGATCTCCAAACGTGATACTCGGGACAGAACTGTGCAACGTGGAGTAACTGAGACCTTGAACAATAGCTGTTCCATCAAAACACTGTCATGGGCGTGCCCCTGTGCTGTAACTCTAAAAGATGATGTCATGCTCGAGGTTAGAAATGGAACTGAAACCATGTGTAGCTCTCGTGGTAAAAGAAAAAAACTTGTGGTTTGAGTTGAGAGTCAGTCAGGGATGCCTTTGCCAGTGATTAACTGAGAATGTAATTCATAATCTAAAATAATTGCAAGTGAAATAGAAACAGTGAAACTGAGAAATGCTGCATTTTTGGAGTTCGGTGCCAATGGCCTATTTTACGACACACCGAGCTATGGAACAGAAGATGAGACTGGCTCGTTGAAGGAAAACATGCAGAAGCTTCCAGTATTTACAACAACTACGTTCAGTGCAATGGTAAGTTGTATTTTTTTATTCACATAGATAGATAGATAGATAGATAGTCATTTTATTGAGACAAGATTAGTAATTAAGATTGATTTAAGGCTTCTTTTGTTGCAGCTTACTTACTGACCGAATTCTGCACGATATTCATTATTGCTACATGAAAAAAATTGATTGATTGATTGCTACTGGCTCCTGCATATCGGCACACCAGAACTTATCATGCCAATAAAAGTGACCTGTACAAGTCCAGTGGTTCTTGGTATTTCCACCTAAAATGGAATGCCACAGTGTCTGTTCTTGATTTCCTGTTTTCATGTCTCTATTTTTTTTTTTAAATGTCTATGTCATTTTATTCACTCACCAGCCGGACTCCTTTGGAATTCTTGCGGTGGGTCTTAAAGTAATAACCGGCGACCAGCAGAGCAGCAAGCAGCAGGCCACTGAGCAATAGGGAAACCAGCACCAATTTAGAGTTCTTCCTCCAGTGAGGGACCGCCTCCTTCACACCAGTCTGCTCAGACAAAAAAAAAAAAAGTAAGCAATAATTAATAAAATATCATTTAAGTATCTTTCTGTCTCTTTCCCTACCTTGTCTTTGATGTTGTCATTGTTGAACTTGTTAACCCAGGCTTTTATGTCTTCTGCAAAATAGGAGAGGCACGTCTTGAGTTATAATCCAACCTCACTCACGCTTCTGATTCCATTGATGGCCATCCAAAGTACCGTGTGTATGTATCAACATCATTACTCCCGTGTCTGACCTTCAACATACTGTCCAGCTACAAGGATCTGATCCGTGTTGTCCTCCTGGTAGATCAGCAGTTTGCAGTCTTCGCCACATAACTCTTCCCGGACGCTTTGAATCTTCATCTTTGTGTTTTTCTGCAAGATGATCAAAATCAAAGATTCTTTTTGAACTGATAGAAAAGGTACAGGAGTGATTCATGGTGAATCATTTCATAAGTTGATAATTCAATCCTAATTGTACTGGTTTTACTTACACAGGTGGAAGACTGGATGAGTTTCAGATTGACAGCATTTTTATCCTGGACTTCCTCCTTGCTTACGCACATCACGTCGCCCTACAGAGTTCAATCCAAAGGTAAGTCCTTAAGATTTTGCTCCAGTAAAACTCACAAAGACTTGTCCAGTGAACACATCTCACATCGGGAATGTTGTCCGGTCCGTCACCTCTCGGTGGTGCTGGTTCGACAGTCCATTTTTCCTGGATTTGGGGTTCGTCCGCGTACACGTCTACGCTGACTTGACCGCTTTTGTCTGCGTCTTCGACCGCCGCGGGTGTGTCCTCTCCCTCGCTGTCCGGTCTCGTCTGTTTGGTAAACGGAGCCATTGTCGTCTGTACGTCGGTGTGTTGGGTTTCCATCACGACGTCAAATGCTTGATTGTCTGACTCTGAGGAAGGAATTGAGTGGAAACGCTTAGGGTATGCTGTCACTACTATATCGACCCCGAGTTTTCTCAAAAGTGGACTTTCCAGAAATGCAGCACTAGTGGTTAAAGTTGTCTTAGGAAACAGCCATCAGTCATTTTTATTAACCTGTAAATGTCTAAATACCCAAGTAAAAGCCAGAAAAGTATCCAAACAAGATGAGAAATCCATCTGCCTTATCATGATAGCTAAATATTGACCTTGACATTCATATATCGCTGTGTCTATACGATGGGGTCCTACTTTACCCACAGTGAGACCTTAAATCACACGAGTTAATTCACGAGTTTCCCGGGAAAGAATTCCATCTTACCCGGTGCTTCAGTTGTCAATGGAATCATGTCTCCTCTGATAGATTCTTCTGCGGCCACGGTAGACGCTGCCTTAGTGACGATGTCATCTTGTGCTCTCACCCCAGCTGTAAAGAAGTCATTTTGAATCCTCACGTGCTAGAAGGTGGACAGTAATGCATTCACATTGCCGCAAGAATCGAGTTATCTCCAGCCACAATAACAGAACTGTCCATTTAAATGTACGCTAACTCGGTAATCTTCACTAATAGAGGTGGGGGAAAGTGATTATACGCTTCATGCTTTGCATTCCTTGGCTGAGAAGGCCGGATGGCATGCAATGAAGCACTTACTGTATAGCCACAAGAGTATCTGATCTCCCAGCGAGATCTTAAATCAATGAGCGGCTAGTAAAAAAGGTCTTCGCTGCAGCCCTTGGTAAATAAACCTTCCCTCATCACAAGACATGGCCCTGCCAACTGAATGCGCTCACCTCCCACTGGGAAAGATGTTGAGAGCTTCCCAGGAAAATCGGAACACGCCAGAGGCGACACGATGGACTCGTGCCAAAGTGGGAAAAATATTTATTATTGTAGTGGCGCACTACATGCCAAAAGAGAGCGCAGTGACGCGTTCTGTCAACCACGCCGGAGCTCTGTTTAGTCTTGGCGTGCTTCTATCTGCGGCGTAGGCTGATTTTCCTCATGCCAAAGCTAACTTGGATGAAAAACGTCAAAAAACGTTAAGCACTTTTGCATTAATCTGTTGATTCAGGACTTTTGACATGTACTCATAGTTAATCAGGCTTCTCATTTACCGATGGATGGTAATCGTTTGACGGTGCCTTAAACCACCCATGAATACTTTCCCAACTGTTTTGAGTTGTGAGCTGGTCATTATGTCATTTTCCGGTCTTTCCCTCATAATCTAGGACTGTAAAATTGAGTTTTAGTGTGTTATTTCTACGATGTGACTTTCCACCGCGATATTTGTTTTATCTTTTCGGGACTCCACCCTGTACCGACAGCGAGCTGGCGGCGCATCTGAGGCCTTTTGTTTGGCGTGACCGATCAAATTGCAAGCGAGGAGGGTCCGGCAATCAAACCGATACACGGACGGCGGCATTCCCGCTGCCCAAATTTGCGCCGCCCTGCCAAAACGCCACCATCATGACCTCACTTCCCAAACATTCCCATCATGCATCAACTCTGCAGATCTCATTACGCTCTAGCTCACTCGCTTGCTGTCTCGCTATGTTAGTTTTGCTGCTTCCTGCACTCTGCAAATTGTCGTATTGTTTGCAGCTTTGTTCACATGCGGCTTTCATTTCAATTTTGGCTTTGCTTTCACAAATTTCAGACATTGCAATTAGGTAGATGATGATTTTTTTTCCCCCCCATCATAAATCCCAGTGATATAATTTACATCTGCAAAGACAAACACCCATAGGTAAACATTTGTACCCATTTGATCTGTTTACTTCCAATCTAGGGTTGCCGTGATTGTAAAGTTTTGTTCATAATGTAAATAGAAAGGCTTTTCCCCATTCACTGTTTTTGTAAGAAGAACGAAAGGTAGTCACTTATAGAAGACAACATTTGGTGATGTGCCAACTGCCACACGTCTGCTGCTTGCTTCATTTGCTAAATGAATGTGACAAGCAGGTGCCACGCTGCATTTTTTTGTGTGAGCAGGTGCAGCGGACAATAATGTTCACAGAGGCCCTCTGGCATGCTCTCTGTTCGCAACTGTCCATGACAGCTGCTCATTATATGTATGTGTATAGGGGAAATATGGTTTCAAACATACCTGACCTTCTAAAGTTTTTACCACGTGTCGCCTTTTGTTTTTTTTACTTGACTGCTCAGTTCAGGTACAATATGACCAAATGGAGTAGACATTCACCAATCTCCTGCAAAGGGGTGAGGGAATCTACTGCAGGAAGGATTGATTTAAAAAACGTATGTACACGGAACGTATACTCCCCATCGCGCACTTGGGAAACTTCTTCCAGGTGGCACGGCTCACCAGATTAAATCCGTGTGTTGCAAGCGGGAGTGACAAGGCACAGTAATAGGTGAGAACTTAAGTTGTTGATTTTATTTGATAATATTTGGTGGTTTCTACAAAACATAGTACATGACCTGACGGTCAGGTCCTGACCTTCTGTCTCTCTTTTTTATAACCCTGGTCTGTAGGCTGTCGTCTACAGCTGCCATCCTTCTTTGTCTCTGGGTGGTCCGCTTGTTTAATTTAGCAGAAAAAGGATGAGGTTGGAAATGGCTAGTGCATAAATTGGAGTTTTTTTTTTTACACAAACGTGACTCAGTCAAGTGGCAGAGTGGTGAGAAGCTAAGATGTGTTGTTTTTAGCTCCGCCACGGCTCCCTCTTTGCGGTGGAGCTGGAGCAGACCTGTGGGGCACGGCACGTCCCTTAGCGGTGTTAGAAAATCATTTTGACTTATTATTGCGAGTGACCCTTGAACCCCACAGAATCTTGCTGTCTTGTACATATTTTGAGACAGAGCCACAATTGTGATTCATGTCTTAATCATTCTTTGACTCGACGGTCTTGCTAAACATGACTGCACCCTTTGTTGCAGAAGCGACTTCTCGTAAAAAAAAAATTGTACAATGTTGCGCAAAATGTAATTGAAATGAATGAAGCTGTCATGTTCACAATTTCTTTGCAAGAAGAAATACTGATGACAACCATTACAACTGTTGGCAAATGTCTGGTGAATGTCTTTGAGACCGTCTGCGACCTTGAACGCACCCTGATGAAAATTTAACGTGCACAAACCCTCGCCAATTTTTATTTCAGTGACAGCATAATTAGAAGAACCGCATTCTAAGAAGGTACATAAAGTAGACTCCACCATAGTTATCAAACTATTCAAAGTTTTGTATTTACAATTTACAACGGATCCTCTAACTACTCCTTATACGTAACGGACAATATCAAACTGATACGTTTATTTTTTTTCCAGGTTTCACATTTAATAGTGGCTAACTTCTTTTAAGAATGGCAATCATGCGTAGAGTTATGAGGTTTGATGTTTCAACTATTTCAATGATTCCCCGTGGGAAACATTTTTCAGACATCCGGACAAATAGGAGTTTGACGTGCGACCCAAAATGATCTACCACAGAGTTTCCATTTCACTCCACTTCAAACGTAATCCAGTGGCCCCTGCCCCGCTGCCATTTTTCTACGATGAACATTTGTGATCATCGGTTTTGTGTCCCTTTGGACTAAAGCAGCAAACCTCCTGAAACATGATGGTAATTAGCCTTGACCCCTTGCGTTGACTTCATCACTCCATTTTCAATTTTCCCACCAGAAAGGGGACTGGAGTGGTCTGTATATATATCCCACCCCAAAAGACCCCCCTTTCCCCATCTCTCGGGACCCGGGATGGAGGAATGTGGTCGGCTCGAAGTCTGCCGGCTCCACTCCCCTCACTAACTGCTCGCCCTCTCCCAGTCACGCACTGCTAATCCCAGGCATCCTTCTGAGGTGAGACATACACACCTCCCACAGTCGGGAGAGGAACGTGTCAAAAGCCAGACCATAACCATCTCCTCTCACTACATGTGTTCTTTATTTCCCTGGCCGGGACAAATAACGAGCAAAATATTTCCCACGGTTAGCGAGAACTCGCCCTACCTTTCTTTGCTATTAAACATGGCTTCTTCCCATTTACATCATCTTGTGCCCAAATAATGCGGCATCTGCATTCTCCACTGGACCAACAACATTCCAAAATTTCTCCTAATCTTAATTGTGTGACGGATGGCATAAAGCCCTCTTCTTTTTCTAAAATTTCTACCATTTAGGTTTTCCAACTGCGACCAAAATGTAATTGCATGGCGATTTGAAAGCTTATTATCAACAGTGAAGCCGTTGTGACTCACTGTGACCATTTCAATAAAGACCTCTCTGTTCCCAACAGATGTTTTCTTCATGCTATACGTATGAATGCCATGCTCCGTCCTGAATAAGCTTGGCTTAAAGACGTGACGGATGGCCTAATATAGTTGCTTCAAATCGTCACTCTGCGCTTGACTGTGGGTCACCATTGGTCAAAAACTTGACCTTTCCAATGAGATTACTCGTAACAAAAGGGACAACACCGTCCTTGTATACATCAAAGCGTCTGTCTTTACAAAGACGTAAATTTACCCCGTGGTGGCCTTAACTAATCAGCGTAACATTTGGTGACGCCATGCTGTCTTCCATTTTATTCAGCATGGCAAATTGAGTGGAGCTGATGTCCATCTTTTAAAGTCGCGTCCCTCTCTCTTTATTCTTCAGTTCACGAAGTTCAGTTCACTGAACAACTTCATCAAAACATCTAAATTACCTTTTGACACCTATTAATTAAATGAGAAGTCAATGTAATTTCATATCCCATTCCTCCAAAGTCGTAGAGTTAAGACCATGTGGAGGAATGTGACACCAGTGCCTCGCCCCTTTGGGTGAAATGCAACTCTACCCTCTTTGAAACAACAGGCTGCTGACCCCTAGTATCTTGGCTCTGCCGAATACCCCCACCCCCTCCCCTCCCCTTCATTTCTGTCAGAGCGATTGATGGCCGTCCCGTTCTCTCCCCTTGGCAGAAAAACAACAGGCTTTCATGGTTTCAATCAGGTTGGTAGAAGCGGCGCGTATTTCACCCGCTGCTGCCCAGCTGCAGCTGACCCGACCCCGAGAGCCGCTTATCAAAAGTGCCGTGCCTGCTTTTGAGGGCCACAATCAGGAAACGTGACATCTGCTTTCAATTGGCTGTGGGACCTCACCATCCCCCTTTGCAGTCGACACGCTCACATTTGCGTCTGAATTGTTCAGAATAGACTAGTTGGGTTCGATTGTGTGCAGGTAAAAGTTTGAGGGATGGGCCTGCCTCGGCGGATATATTGATTGCACGCTGTGAAGGAATTTGAGAGGTACTGCATTTTCAGAAAGGTAACTATTAGTGAATGCATCAGGGCTGGTGTTTCCTCTAACAAGCCATTAAGACTCCTGGAGTGAGTGCACTTAGTCTGTGTAAAGATTTTGAAGCAGTGTTTTAAGCAGTTAACATTGCCATCAACTTGCCGTCCATGTTTACAAGTTTAAAGCATGAATTAGTTTGATTAAAATAATCTGGTGTTTTGGGACAGTAAACGTTTCTCTGAATAGTGTACCAAATAGTTGTAAACATTTGTGTGTATGTGTGTGTTTGTTCCACGGAGGTGACAATTTTCTCGTTCAAACAATAAGTAGGATATCCACTGATTTGAGATACAAAGGTTTAGATTTACGAGCGTGCTCACCGAAACAAATTCAACGTGTACGGGATTGACTTTCGGAATTGAAAGACTGCTCGACTGCTAAACACCTAACATGGTTATGTTCCACTGTGGGTTATGTAAACAGGAAAGCAATAGCTCCATCAAGGACAGGAACCAGCACATCAGCTTGTAACTGGTCAGTGATTTAAGTGCACCTAAATGCATTACTATGCATGATGCTGACATTAAATGTAAACTCAGCATGAATTTTCTGCTCTGTCAAGATAATAATAATAATCTTAATTTAGCGCTCGTCTTCCCAGTCTACCAATAACATTTCCAACATGGAATTGACAATTAAAGCGACCAATCAACAGGAGATCTAGAGTAAAAAGTGGGAAGGTAAAGTTAAGATATTTTGGGAACAATGAAAAGTCTAAAAAAAACAACAACTTGTTTTTAGAATAATTTTGTCCATGTCCTACGAACAGTTCTCAATATGTACTTGACTGGGAAGTCAATGAATGACACTGATGCTTTATTGCCTATTTGACTACATTTACTACTTCTATAGCGGCTATACAAACAATGATGAACATAATTACATGCTCCGAGCTTGGCAGGAACCTTGGGCTGGGTCCGCTGCCGGACTGAAGAGCCGCCCTAAAACCACTTCACAGTGCACACAAACGTTATATTGTGTTGTGGTGAAATATGTTAGGTGGTCTATCCAAACACGAGAAATATCCTTGACTTATGTCCCCATTTTTCCACAAGAAGCCTGTTGAATGTTTTTTTTACCGCAGGAGTTTTCCCATGAGGGTTCATTATGTTACCAAAATTCTCTCTCTCTCCATTTGTCCCGGTCACCATTACACTTTGGAAGGCTTATAAATCTCAGCTAAGTCTTTCTTGCTGACATAAAATGCAGCCCAGCTCCAGTTGCCCAAATTGACACAACAATTCACTTGGTTATTTGAATCCAGGTCAGGAAGCAGATGTTTGCTTCAAATGTAAAGCAACACTTGAGGAGTTTCCATTTCAATGATATTTGATGCCTGGGCCATTTATCTCTGTTTTTTTTTTTCTTCTTCAACGCTTCTCTATGTGGATGAGCTCATGAGCTGTTGAAGACACCTGCTTTGAATTAAGTCATCTCATGTGTGATTAATGTAAGGCCACAACACAGGAGGTTTAGTTTGCTCTTAGCTCCAATTTGATATGAAAGACGGATTTAAACTTGGCTTTGTTGCATTTTACTCGTGGGCGACCCTCCAGCTCTTTCATTTTATGATTGATGAGAGAAGTGGAGTTTAAATTGCCTGGCTGGAGCTCCACTTGAGAAAAGGGCTTTGATTACAGAGAAACTTAAAAGGTGTTTATTTCCTTATTTGGTGGAGGGTTTGGGAAAGTAGGAGGGACTCTGTGAATTTAGATGAATTAGAAGTAGCCTTTGAAGGGAAAAAAAAAGATGAATGGCCAAAATTCATTGGTGATGAAACTGAGCATGAGGTCACCCGAAGATGTTGCAGAGGAAAATAAATTAAGCTGCCGTTACGTCGTCTAGGAACAACTTTTATATAATTTCTTGAACTTGAGCACGCGAGCTGATCCAATTTTCCAGATAGTTCAACTCCATCAGTCAACTTGAATGTCTCACTTGAGATCCCACAATGATGGCTGAGATGATCTCTTTGTTTGCCTTGGCGCACCAAAACTTGAGGCTCAAAAAAGCCATTTTTTTTAAATCAAAGCAAACTGTACATCATCAGGATTTGCATTCCAGGGATGAGAAAGATCGTAGGGTTAAATCCTGGATTCAAACTTGAAGACCATTCAAACTTCTCCACCCCCCACTCTGCTTTTACTGCAGCTGAACTTGTTCAACAAACTTTTTTTCCACTTTGTAACATTGAATTTTATTACTCACCGATCATGACGAGGAGGAATGCCAAGGCCAGCATGCTGGAGGGTGGGCCTGCTCTCTTAGGAGATGCTGCTGCCATGTGCACAGGGTCTGACGGCGCTGGTGAAAAATGGAGGGAAAAATAGAAGTAAAGCTGGCTCAGCAGCGGTTTAAGGTTTCCTCTTACCCCGAGCAGGATGGATAAAGCACCACTTGTGTTCTGTCACTTTTATACAGCCCTCCCTCCCTTGTTGAGGCCCAGCCCTGCACCCGTCTTCCTGCTGGTTTCTTTAACCCTTCCTCTCCGGCCACGCCCCTTCCCATGAAGCAAGGCAGATGTTGTGCGTGAGCTGCATAGACTCAAATTAGGAATCTGAGTGTTTAAGAAAAGTTCAAGATTCCTCAAATAGCTTTTATGTTTAGACATTAAAAGTGCTCTACATTTGGGGAATTTATTTTTTTTTGTTTAGTGATGTAGAAAATCACTGCCAGGCAGACGTGTGAACCCCGCTGGATGGGGGCAGTAATCCAACACACAATGAAAGGTGACTGTTGACAAAAGGCCGGGACGCTCCGCTCTTTAACAGGCTTATGGAGACCGACTGCTGAGCACAATATCACGTTGGAAACAAAGATGCGACTCTGTGTTATGCTGATTGCATTTATTCATTTCTTTCGCCCGAAGCTAGCAGCAGTCAACAAAAGGCTATCCATCAACGGCGGACAGTAGCATGAGTGAAGACACCGCAGGATCTGTTTAAATATTCCACACTTTTGAAGAGGGGCTCTTTAAACAAAAAAAAACAACCCGGCCAAAATGAAACTAATTTACTCACTTCTCACGCTCTAACACATCTGGAAGCACTGGTGAAAGTATGTTAAATGACTTGTTAAAAAAAAAAAATCCCACACTCCTAGACAACAGTTGGTAAAAGCTGACCATCTCTTCTTAAAGCAGTCATCTGACACCCCCTCATCCCATCTCCCCATTTTGTCCGCCACCCCTCCTCCACCCAAGCTCAAACAGTGGGGCGCTGAGGTGTCCAATTGGCCTCTCACTGTGACTTCAGATGAGCTTTGCTCAACACACACAGCCGCCCCGACGGCGTGCCGATTACGGCAGCCGCAGCTGGACGGCAGCAGTCGCGTCACCCCAGTAAAACATTCATCAGAGTGTTAAGGATTGCAACTGTTTGAGTCCTCGTCAATCACGCCTTACTGTCAGATTAAACCAAATGGACCCCGAACCATCCCACATTTTGCCTTTTCTTTTCTCCAGGAATTGTAGTTCCTTCAGATGCTTTGTCCCTCTTCGCTAGAGATGTTTTCATAGTAGTCATGTTTACTTTTAGAATGCTAATTATAAATATGAAACTAAAGTGGGCTGCGTTCGGAAATGACTGGACGATCATGATCAAAATATTGATGTCTAACCACAGGCTTTAGATTACCTAACCGAATAACTGGATTTACTCGAACGCTGCGTCCACGGACCCGGGTGTCGGGTTGGTCACATGGAAACCAACAAAGGATCCTAACCACACACGACAGATAATGTTTACCACGTGGAGGGAAGCCTTTAGGCCTTATCTGTCAATAGTACGACCTTTTCTGCACATCTGTTTTCAAACATGGAACCTCTTTTCCAATTAGCCGCTATACATTTTCCACAGCAGTCTGTGAATATCAGCCGGTCATCTCCATGATTTTTGACATTGCGGTTAGGTTTTTAAAGTGGACTTCAGCCAAATCTGATTTCTCACAGTTGTGTAAAGCGCGTATACTAGAAATGCATTTCTTGCATGAAGTGTCTCGGGAGAAATGTTTGCAATGAGCTTTTGTGCTTGCACTTTCTCACAAGGAACACTCTTTGGGTGCAGCCAAGCCCACAAAAATCCAAATGCAGACCTTTGTAAGTGTGTAATGACTTTTATTTCCTTGCCCTCTGTTGTTCTCGTTGACTTTCTTGCTTGTCTATATGCCACACACGTCTCTCTCTCTCTCGTCTACAACCTCTTGTCTTTGCCAAGAACTTTATATAATGGCCATTGTTGCAGTAACTGGCATTTTGCTAAGTCTGATGAGGTTATAAATAATATATTGAAGTTTCCATTAAATGGCAAAAAAAGCATAGATTATGCTGAGTCACCCCGTTGTACCCGTATTTCAATTTCAGTCCTGAGTGGGACTTTTTACTGGGACTTTATAAGGTCCACCAGGAATTTACATGTCATTTCGACATCTCAAGGAATCTGTAAACATACTCCGAGCATAACACACACCGATGTGATAGCTTTAGACAGCTTGACCCTGGAAAAAATCAGCGGTTGTGTATTTGATGCTTGCACTTCCACTACGTTGTATGCGACAGTCATTTCATGCATCATTTAGGTGCACTTCCTTTTTCAGACTTCTTCTAGATGTTTGGGGTTGTATTAGATAAGACAAACATAACAACAATAAATAGTTGGTGTTTTGAAGGCAGGAATGAAAATAGTTTTGAGAATGATGGTGAAAAGTCTTGTTGTTGGTAGTATTTAAAAATGTCAAATGGAATGCCAACCAGTGAACCATCAGCAGGGTCATGGGGAGTGAAGTCATGGCCACGTGGTCTCGTGCCACAGAAGAGCTTTTGATGAAACGGCCCAGAACTGATTGGGAGGCAAGCCGAAGCGATTACAGCGGACCGTTAGGATCCAAAAACAAACAGTCACAGCAGTCAGGATTTCTTTGGGTTTCGGTTTAGTTTTCCCTCTTAGAGAATAATAGCTTGTCAGATGTCTTTTTAAATGATGTCATGATTACAATTTTGCCAACAAAGAAAATAGAAGGTTTGGTTTTGGGCTGAGGGTTTTTGTTCTTTAAATTCCTGAGTGTAATTCTTTGACCGCTGAAGCATTTGAATTGTGAGGATCCACTACGCTCTGCTTTTAATTAAATTGATTTATGATAACACTTCACCAGTTAACTACATCAATTTTCCATACATCATCAGTTTCCTATTGCGCGTCTCATTCTGGTCACGGGTAATTTCTGTGGATCCTATCGCTGACTTGGCGAGAGATGGGGGGACGCCCTTGACTGGGTGTCAGCCAATCACAGGGCACATATAGACAAACAACTGTTTACACCTCTGGACAATTTAGACTCCTCGGTGTACTTAATATGCATGTTTCTGTAACGTGGTGGTAGCCAGGTAACCTGGAAAAATCCCACCTAAACACAAGGGAAGACAGGCAAACTCCATTCAGGGAGGCCAGAGCAAATATGAAACCTAGAATAATGCTATCCATCACGCCATCGTTAGCTGCAATAATTAAAATGTCATAATTAGTCCCATTACTTTGAGATTCATTAGTAAATGCACCATGTAGTGCAGTGGGCAATCTCCTCACAGTGCTCTGGCTCCACCCTTGGTTGCCATGGTAATGAAGCATTACTCTCCATTGGCCCAGCTTTATATACCGTCACAATTTCAAATTGTTAAAGACAAACTATTCTGTTTCTTTTCAATATCCAATAAGAAACTCTTAAGGTCACGTCAAGCTGTCCAAAGTCTATAAAATGTCGAAGCCCTCAAGCACTGCAAAATGATACTTTTATTGGGTAACTTTAAAAGGATAGTTGCTAAACTATAGACTTACCCTATTAAACCGCTTTAAATGTCAACTCTACCTGACTGACTTCTTGAGAGCTAAAAACCTGCGGCGTATGTCCCCAACTGAATTTTTTCCGCATCGTCGCGACTCTTTATACCGTACAGTAACTTTGCTCCTCCTATAAATCTTAACTATTTTATCTGGTAAGCAAAGTGTGTGCTCCGCATTTTGCTGGTGGAATATTTGCGAGCGTTTGGCAGAAGCTTTCCACAGGAAGTTATAAAACAGCCACTCTCTCCAAATGTCATGCTCTTTTGGTGGGAAGAGTAAGACCTGACCACCCAGAACACTTTAGATTATCTTCCTTAAAATAAACATTTTAATTTGGTTTAATATATTCCAACAAACAATGCACGTGTGTTGTAATGTGGCTTTTTTTTTTTTGACACACAAGAAAAAATAAGAGCTGTAAATCTCACAGAGTTTCCTGATTGGCTGCTTCTTGAAGTGATTTCCAGAGGGAAGGAAAGAGTGTCTGAGAAATGGGTCGACAAGGAGACGTGGGACTAATGTGACCATTACCTCTCCGTCTGGTACAAGCGGTGATGACCCTTTTAGTGCGCAGGTCGGAGGACGGAAGTGAGGCAATCATAAACTTGGAAAGCGAGTGCTCCTTTCATCAAGGTGACTCATGAGGATGTCAGTACTTGGGACCTGGGCGACCCTTCACTATAAGCACAAGATACACAACCTCCTTGGGAATGTAAACAGCTGTGCTCATGATGTAGCTGCTTGCTATATTTTTACCCACAGGATGGCAGTAGTCAACCATCTAGATGCACTTTCCCCTTTCCCTCCATCCCTATTTGAATTAACTGCATTGGATTTCGAGCATCTGCATGCACTTCTACAATAGCGTTGCTAGACAAAGTGCCATGACGTCACCGATTAGTTTCCTAATGGGAATGGACAAAAGGGGCAAAGGTGTTTGGGCCGATAAAGCATCATTGTCGATTATCTTCTTAAATAGATCTGGCAGGAAATTGTCAGCATTCTGATCACTCGGAGAGTTGTCGGGTGGATCCATCGGGAATTTTTTATTTCCCTATTTGGACATCTGGCTCGTGTCCTTGGCAAGAACAAACACTTACTCGGCGTACGGCCCGTTTGATCGTGTGCAGCCTGACAATGCAGCATGCATATTTAATTAGAGCAGCGGGAGGCTGATGCATGCAGACCTGAGCAGCCTCCGGGATGCGTTGGGGCAAAGCTTCAGGCAATGTAAAGCTTAATTGTACAGGAGAGACAAAACAAAGAGCTGGTGTGTGTGTGTGAGTGTGTGTGTGTTTACAAGATGGAGGTTTTCTTTGTCAGTGACTGTTTATACATTAATTGTGTTGTCCTGATCACAATAAAAACTCCTCAAGGCCTTATGTTTACTTGCATTCACCGCTTCGTTAGCCAGCAAACTTGCTGAGACTGAATCAACAGCACCTTCTGCTGGTAGTGGCCTCCATGTAATTGCTATAGTCCTCCTTCCCTCTTGGCCAATTTTCACTGGAGACTGTGTGGTTTGTTTTGTTGGGCCCGACTACAGCGTTTGATATGGTAGACCACCGAATCATGTGGGCTCATTTGCAGCACCGGGTGGCCATGAGTGGTAGAATGGTTTTGATCGTATTTGGCAGGCAGGATTTCTTGTGTTTGTGCTTGAATGATCTGAGTCCCGCTGTCCTATGGTGCGCCGCAGGGTTCAATTTTGGGGCCCCTGCTATTTTCATTGTGTTTGCTGCCCCTGGGCTCCATTTTAAGAAAGTGTGGTACTTTCTTTGCTATGTGCGTGATAGTCACATCTACGTCCACTACGCTTTCTCCGTAAGGCCAATTATACCCCGTCGGGAGGAAAGCAAAAGTTCTTGAATAGAAGTTATTATGTTTGGTCCTAGTGGCCCTTGTACATCTCACCTTATTGATTTGGGCCCCCAGAAACCCAATTTGGTGGTAGTAGTAGGTCAATAAATTGCAACGTTATGTCACAGTCCGGCAAAAGTCAGAACAAAATAGGCTGCTAATAAAAGATTTACCTTGTTTAGTTTTACACTCGATGCATGGACAGGCACTCCCGAGAATATAAAGTATATTTCGTAAATATTATTGCTACATTTAAGTAAACTGCAAATTCTCTGTTCCATCTGTGAAACTGAATATTCCCAACCTTCTGTCTGGGAAAATCAGAGAAAGTGCAATGGAATGTGGAT
Source organism: Syngnathus floridae (assembly GCF_059516105.1). Lineage (NCBI taxonomy): Eukaryota > Metazoa > Chordata > Actinopteri > Syngnathiformes > Syngnathidae > Syngnathus > Syngnathus floridae. The sequence continues at coordinate 14,066,799 of NC_142423.1, read as the reverse complement.
GCAAGTTAAAATTCCATTGCGGGATCTACAGCCACGCAAACCACTCAGTCACTCCCCAATGCTCTGTTTGCCTCCAGGGATAAACATAAATAATGAATTCCTTATAGTAAATGCGGAGGAGTCCTTATACACTGCCCACATGCCACACCAAATATTGTCACAGTACAGTATAGCAAATTATTATTATTTCTCCCCCAGGAAATTGTTCATCACTAACAAAATTCAAAGGGATTTCGTAATTTTCTCCAGGATAGTTCTTTGTTGTTTTACAAGCTTTTGCTCTTCTGTTGTGACACTGCGGCGTACCGTAAGCGCCATGAGTTGTTTGTCATCAGAATGAATTCCTGTCACTCGCAGCCGTGTCGCTTAACATTTGAAAAACAATTGCTGTTTGTTTATTTACCCCCGAGTCATCAAGGAAATTTCACTTCCATGAAAAGATTAGAGTAAAAAAAAACAATCTACCTTCCAACGGATTTGTCCTTGTTAATATCCATTCTCCATTACTTCAAAGGAGGTGACTTCCAATTGACTTTCCAGAAACCATGATAGTCCAAATAAGCCACTATCTCGTTCATGTCCTGTTGTAATTTCAGTAGAGTGGCAGCGTAAGATTTGGTGTACATGTAACAAATCTAGCTGACACATTATACCTTCAATTATCCTTTCCCCAAGTGAATCCGCACGCCAGTGAGATACTCAAATAGTAAGACATAAAGCGTGTCAGCACTAAGATTGGCTTTTGAATTATGCAGAGCAGCTGAGTGGACATTCAATTCCCTCTGTTTTATAGTATGTTGCTTTTTTTTAATGACTTCTTGGTCGGTGTCTGGAAAGGGAACACAAAAGAAAGCAGGCAACAATGAGGATCCTCAGCTGTTCAGTTTAATTTATAACAACAGTAAAAAGTGAATCTTTTGCTTGCAAAATAGGAGTGTTTTCTATGTACAATATTTATACAATAATATATAGTTTAAAAAAACACATCCGACAGTTTATTGCACGACACATTTATAACTTATCAAATCACACATAAAACACATGGGTCCTTTGTCATATTTCAACATTTAACAGGAAATGGAGGCTTTTTTTTTTTTTTTTTTCCTCCTCTCATCTTTTTGTTTTAAATTGACGGTGGGGATCAAGAAAAATAAAAGAAGCCCTCCACATGGACAAGCGTGATGGAGCACACGGAGACATTTGTCATTGTCACAGTTTGGTGCATTGTGAACTGAACCGAAACGGACACTTTCTTCGTGATAAGTTTCGTTATGGCACTCGATAAATACAGCAGCAAAAATGACCACCAGCAGTCGGGTACAAATAAATTAAAAAAAGTGAATCACACAATTAAAGATGGAGACCAGCGGGATGCGAAGCGAGTGAGGTGCAGTCAGGCGGCAGAACGCATCGAATTTACAACCAGCGACTAATGAGCCCACCGCACGTGACATCCATCATCATAGATCCGGCGGGAGCTCTGTGCCATGCAAACGACTCCAAAATTAGCTCTGCAGCCCGTTCATGAGCTTTGTTGTCTAGGTTACTTTTATTAAAGTGGATTTATCGGTCCAACAGCCACCGACACTCAAGTTAATCTTTCCATATTTCTTCACAGGAGCGACAGGTGTTGTTTCCTCACGATGTATTTCGAGTCAAATGTAAACAATGACTGATGAGACGGTTACAAAAAACGAGTAGAAGCTTGCAGGGTCAATATTTTCACCTTTTCCTGCCGTTCAATTTGTTCTCCACTTATCAATGACTGAATTGGTGTGCTATAGATCACTGTATGACCCATTTTTTCAGTGCTGTCATTTATCTGTTTTTTATGCACAAACATGGAGTAATATGAATGTGAAATGTCACTGTGAGAATATTCCTGAAATTGGCTTGCATGGCCCGTGTTTGCACTTTCTCTAGTCTGAAAACAGAAAATGATACATTTACATTTTGCGGGTCATACAGCAGGGCAGTGATTAGCGATTTGTGATTAGCATGGTTTTTTGTTTGAATCTCTGCTCTGGCCTTTGCATGCTTGCGTGGCTTTGCTCCTTCACACTGTGCTGAAATACGTGAGAATTAAAAATATATATATATACTTGATGATTCTATTCAAATGCATTGCACATGAAAGTAAAAACAATTGTACCTAAATGATCGTTTAAAACAAACACTTGTGATGATTAAATGCAAATGTATTGAACCTAAAAGTTAAACACAATAGAACTGGACTTGGGCAGTGATTCCTTCTCATCCCACTAGAGAGAGCCGATGTGGTATTGAGAATAAAGGTCTCACGAGATTTCATGACAAGTCGCATGATGACTTTGATTTTCTCTGGGTACTCATTCATTTGAAAAACATGCATCTAAGGCTCATGGAAGAATTTAAATCGTCCATGGGTGTTATTGTGATGGTGAAGGTGTCTTGGTTCACATGCCTGACTTCCGGTTCGATTGTCACCGACACCGTCATTCGAAGTCTGTCACTATTTGTATCCTGTGATTGATTTGGTGACCAGTTAGTTCATTGTGTAGTCTGGTGAGTGAAATTAGAATCTGCAGCAGTGGAGCTCCTGGCTAATGCATCTGCTTCACAGTCTTAAGATTGAAGGTTTGAATCTTGGCTCCACACATCCATGTTAGGTTCATTGAAGACTCTAAATTGTTCATTGTTGTGAGAGTGAAAAGGTTTTTTTTTTTTGTGACCTTTCATTGGCTGCTAACCAGTCACTCGCCCAGTCATCTGGGATAGGCTCACCCTTTTCACTAATAAGGACAAGTAGAATAGAAAATAGTTAGATGCATGGAAATTAAAATCCACATTTGGTAATATACACAGCGTGAACCTGCTGTTGGCAAAATGCTTAAGTGGCGTCCAGCCTGCGATGCTGAGGCGTACGTTTGGTCACGACAGTCTGCTATTATTAGTCAACAACAAAAGCAGCTCTATTTGTTGATCTTTTGGAGATGAGTTGTCTCTGAGACGAAGCATGATGGCTGCTCCCCAGGAGTTTGAAGCAGGACACTTTTAGACGATGCTTGTGTGTTCCAAGAGAATGGCATTGAACATCATGCTTTGGAATGATCGGCTGTCCGTGGTTGTTTTCTTGCACGTTTTCGTGTGTGTCATTTGCACTAGGTCCATAAAGTTTGCAAGCATCCCTGCATACATTAGTCTCTCCGGCAGACATAAACATGATGTGCCTGCACGTTTGACTGCACTTGCTGGGCGCATGTTACTCCTCCTCTTCCACCTCCTCCTTTCCACCTCAGCATATGCTTGTATTGTGTGTCTGCGTGAACAGCATGTGTGCGTCGGCGTGTGTGCGTATGTACGTATGTTGGCGTACGTCTCAGCTCTCGGCAGACATGGCTGAGATGATCTGCTCCACTTTATATGCCAACTTCTGCTTCTGGGCCTGCTCGTCCTGCTCCAGCGCCTCCGTGATCTAATACACACACACAGACACACAGTTTGCAAGCTCACAAAGTGAAAGCAAAAGATTAGCCAGTTCTAAAATTAAGCCAACATTGCTTTCATCATTGTGAACATCCCAAATTGGTGTTTATATTTGTATAATTTGGCATGTTTATGCTTTTTTATATTCAATACATTGAACCTGTTTGCCAATTCTTATCAGAGAGCACACATGCATGCAGCAAGTGTCGTGTCCAGCCAATGGCTGTGGTGGGAGGCAACAGTGCACCAACCATCGGCCAGTCTGCCCGCTTACAAGCTGCCTAGTTCCCATGGAGACTGACCAGAAAGTTTCTGCTTAGGTAACGACATCAACTCAGTCCAAGAATGGTCAGTGTTGAAAGTTAGCTTAGATGCCATAATGATGCGTGAGTTCATCGTCCCAGTTTTTCAACTTGACGGCGTCCTCACCTCCTGGCTGTATTTGCTGACGTAGCTGTAGATCTCGTGGAGTGCACTGAGGGCATTGAACTCGCTGGAGTGGAGGCGCGCCTGCTCAGCCAGATAGGCATTCATGTCCTGATCGCTGATGGCAGGCAGGCGGTTGATGTCGGCGTAGTACCTGAAAGGGGGCACGCGTAATCTCTGTGTCAGACATAGCCTTCGAGTAGTACGCATCCGGAGTGGCTGATTTACATCGGAGGCGCTAGAGCGGGATAATTGGTGTTTTTAAACAGGTTTGGGTCATAGCATTTTAGAACTTTAATATCAGGCAACCACGTTAATTGAATCAAGCCAACAGTTTCATTGAACATGTTGCAACATGCGTAAAACCGATGCTATTCATAAGTAACATAATGCTGAGATGTTTACATTCATTTTTAATTTGACTCTAATGCGTAAACGATGGCGTGTGTCACACCCACATCCTTTGAAATCATCCGGCTGCTCTTTCTTTTAAGAGCAGTTCATTGACACATTGAAAAAAAATCCTACCTTTCTACCCAGCTTTTGTAATGCGGGATATCCTTGGCGTAGAGCAACTTGGTGGAGGGTGAGTCTTTGCCCAGACGGTGCTCGGAGGTGGAACACGAGTCCATGAAGGTCTGGGCCACCACGGACAGGCAGGCATCTGTGATGCTGCTCTTATGAATGTCGAAGACAAATTGCGGGTTCTTGATCACGTTCACCCAGAAGCGCAGGGGAAGGCTGCACGTAAAAAAAGGAAATCGTTTGGAACAAATATGGATCTATGTAGAGCTTTGTGGAGATGATTCGAATCTAAATATTTATTTAAAGACGAGTGTGAGCAGGCAAACGAGGCATTGCTGTCCTCTCTGCATGTAAATAAGCCCAAAGAGGTGTTCCTGCTGTTGATAATTTACCAGTGGAGGATCACTTGAAAAACACTCCACTCACCAGTTGCTCTTCCAAGTGTGGCGGACATCCGTGTCGTAGATGCCGTGTCTGTCGGCCTGCTCGTCCAGAAAGTCGAACATGTATTTGATGGCGAGCGGCAGGGCTGTGCCCCGGCAGACGGTGCTGAATAGCGTCTCAAACAGGTCATCCACAAATTTCTGCAGCGTGCCCTGCAGTTTGTGAACATTAAGTCCAAATGTGTTGAAATAAGTAAATAAAATGAGGGAATTAATATAATATTGCTAGATAATGGAAAAAGGTAAATAGAATACCATTTAAAAATGTCTAAGAAATTGATACGTAAAGACATAAAATGGAAGCGCAAATCATGAAAAACCAAAATTATTAATACATATTAAATTAATTTAATTATTCGTGATACTTGCCTTTGTCGCCAGAAGCCTGGTAAGGTAAATCTCCGACACCATTTTGCTGCCTCTCTCGCCTTCCTTCTGGTCTCCGTGCTCGTGGTTCTTGACCAAGTGCCAAACTTTGACCCCGCTCTCCAAGTCGGGGGTCAGCATGGGCACGCGGGAGTGTGGGCTGTCAGGGCTGGTGGGCGTGGAGCGGAAGGGGATATCCACGCCTGGAGGGTCATTTGGAGCGACAGTTGACATTTTGTTCTCTGAATGGTCTCATTGACATTGTTGTGGTGTCGTCATAGCGATGGGATTTCTCGATTTGACCGTGTCGGAGTTCTTACTCTGCGCCATTCAAAAGTTTCAACCAAAATCCCCCAGTTGATTTTAAATATAGCTTCATCTTGTCAGTTCAATGTTGTTTGAAGCGACAAATACTGCTGCATGACTATAATATTGTAGAAATGTATTTGTAATTGATTGACAGTACTGACCATATCTGCTGATACTTCTCGGGAAGCTGGCCGAGCACGGGATGTTGAATAACGACATCTGTTTGGGCACCAAAGCCACCACGCAGCGATCTGTCACCTGTAAAGTCAAATGTTGGGATTTTTTCACTTTTGATGTCTGTTTCGGCATGCTGCTAAATGATAACGGGTGTACGGCCTTGTTTAGCCCCTACTGTAAGGAAAAAAATCTTTAGAAATGCTTAAGATGTCTAAATCAGGGCACAGATTCTTTAGGCTGGTTCCATTGGAATTTTTTTTTTTCTTCACCTGGTAGTGGAGTAGTGTGTTGAGTCTTTTCCAATCACCCTCGATCTTCGTGGTGATGTCTTCATCTTGAAGAACTACACGTGCCGTCCTGCCCTGACGCCACTCTGCGGGTGCCGAGAAAATCAATTCAGAAATTCAGATGTGATCTCACAACTACGAATTGACTCCATCGTTGCTGTACTTGTACGTCAAGTCGAAACACGGCTTAAAAAAATAATGACGATACAAACTGTACAGTAATATTCGTGTGTGCCTTGAAGAAATATTTAGTTCATTTTAAAATGGAACCTCAAACCATACACTATGTAAAGTTGCACCAATACTATGAAACTATGAATGCTTCCTTCTGAGTGCATCAAGAAGGGCTAGTGGAGGAATTTCGAGTGTCCAGGATTCTCACCAAGGTCCATGTCGTTTGCTCGGGGTCGCTGGGAGCAGGGCATGTTCTTGTACACGGCGTCGAGTATCTTCTCCTTCACCTGGCTAATGGTGTCGCAGTTGAGCACCTTGACGGCGATCTCTGGACTGTTCTCGTTGTCCGGGTTCACGCAGCTCAGCGTCTGGCCGAGACAGGGCAGAAAGAGGCGGCTATTACTCCCCGGCTAAGTCCTTTTCATTAGCCGCTCCTCTTCAGAGTGTCCCGATAGAGGAGATCTCAGGGGCAGAAATGTAATTTCACACCTCCGGGATGTGGCTGCACAGCTTTGGCAGTGGCTTTAAACAAGTAATGAGACACTCTCCGACTGCCTGACACCGTGATCACAGAGGTGTCATCCTGTCGCCAGCGGAAACTTTAAGCCTTGGGGAAAAGTTAGTTCTACTGATGGACCAAAGAGGCAGCCTCATATTAAGCGAGCCATCAGACCGTTTCAACATTGCGAAAACGTTGCCGAATTAGCCAGCAAGCTGCCAGAACCACTTTCATCCTCTTTCTGTGTCATTATTTGCAATTTAGTAAGTAGGCAAACCCAGACCTTTTGCTTTGGTCAATGACAAATTTCTTGAGAGAAAGAAAAGCCCACACAACCTAGATAGGAGACTTTTTGAATTCTTATCGAAAGGTCTCGCTAACCTTGGCATTAAACTCAAATGAAAAGCAAAATTGTCACTTTTATGACGCTTGCCTGCTCTTGTGCTTCTGTAATTTCTTTTTACTCTTTGTAAATTCCGTCTGCGTGTGTGTCTAAACTCCATGCAGGGAAACAAACCTGGACGTGAACCACCGAAATCTGAATTAAGCTGTGAATTAGTTTTGCCTTTGTCACTCACCAGCGTTTTATATTCCGTCTGCTGGCGGATGAGTTTGTCCTCACTGAGGGAGTAGCGGGCTTCGCCGGTGATTGCGTCAATGGGTCCCTTCTCCATTTGCTGTTTGATGGCACAGAACAGCATGAAGAGGGGCTCTCCGGCAGACTCCTTTTGGTTTTGGAGGGAGGGGTGTGAGGAAAAAGACAGGCAGAAGAGATAGAAAAGGAAAGGAAGTAGGTGAGGTGAGATGATTAGATTCTCAACATTGAAAAGGACTGAATCCTGTGATTTCTAAGAAAACTAAGCCATTCATGACATCAACATATTGACTGCTGGGAAAACTGAAAATGTTTTGCCTCTTTTCTGAACTGTTTTCAGCTGAATACTAATCTAGTCATTCTCAAACTAAAAAGCATCGCAGCCCTATTTGAAACCTGCGATATGAAATATGAACGTACAGAACTGATAGTAACGAGTCCTGCTTAGTTGTACGAGAATTGTTTTATCACCTTGAGAAATTTGTGGAGTAGGAAGGCAAACCAGTTTGTCAGCATCTTCTCCGCCACCGACTCAGTTCTGCAAAGCAAAAAGGGGTCTTAGTATTTTCAGTTCATTTTTTTGTAACTCAACCAAGAAGGGCCTGACAGTGTCTGAGCCTGTGGGATGAAAATAATATCCTTAATCCATTTGCTGGGCCGAAGAAGAGCAAGAGTTGGATGGAATGACATCCTCTGCTGAAAGGACAGACATGCGTGGCCACTTGGCTGCTTGAACATGTGTCCACATGTCTTTGCACGCTGTGTTTACTTGTTTTTAATGAGCTCCGCTTCAGATTGACGGAGCCCCTGAGGTGAAGAAATGAGTTATTAAGTATTCAGCAGACCGGCCTCGCCGCTGGGAAAACAATCTGGATATAGCCGAAGAGGTGTGAAGAAAGGTGACAGCGGAAGCAGTGGACGAATATTTCATGAGTGGCACATGGAAGATAAGCCAGACTGACAAGGACTCTGCCGCCGCTGTTCTCGTTCTTCCCCATTAGGTTGTCATTCTGTTCCAGTCCGCCCTGACTCTTTCCATCACTGGAACCGTCACTGTCTTTCACTTGTCTGCTGAGGCGCCTCGACATCTTGGGTTCTGAAATGGCGGTTACGCATATCTGAAGAGTAGCTGGGCTGCCTTAAACCTGACCTAGTTACTCATCCATCAGAAGCGCATGGAAAGGGTCTAGACTCCAAAGAACAATGCATGATGAATTATCAATGCTAAAAAATGAGTGGAGCTTAAACAGGCGTGTTTAGAATATGTATGAGTCCGTCCCAGGACGACCCTCGTTAGAATAGCATACTTGCAATTTACGTGGTAGACGGTATAAATGTATCCGACAGCATTTATATTTTTTACACTTAGGACCTCGGTGTGAAAACAACTTTAAGTATGTCTGACCACCAGCTCCGAAGGAAGATCAAGAGTAGTCGGAGAAGCCATGTTAATGACTAAGCTACTGTGAAATGTAAAGTAGTGAACACAGGACACATGGAAAAGTCTCAAAGACCGATTTCAGAGACTGAACAGGGAGTTGGACAAATTGGACAAGTCGTCAAACAGTCGTTTGACAAACTCTGAATTCAATATTCGCCCCAGTTGGAAGCAGGTTTAGGCTACAAAATGGGGCCAGGGAGGGCCCAATATCTTTGTTAATATGTCAGCGATGTATCATGATTGGTGGAACATTTAGATATTCATTTTTTTAAAATAAGAAATAATATAAAATGGGAAATGTCAGTTCACATGATTCTATTTTGCTATTTCCCCTTAAATGCAGTAGACTGATTTACCTCCGCAACAGCAGCTTGGGGTGATTCTTGCTTTCCAAATTGCGTTCTATCAGGTCTGAGAGCAGGTGTTTGAGAATATCGGTGGCGTACTCCAGCCGTCCCTGCAGCGCCGTCATGATGAGAGAGGCCACGTAGCCTCGGTCCCGCATGGAGAATGAGCGTTGCATCTCCAGCGTGCGAATGAATGTGAGCAGGAAGACTTTATTGTTCAGCAGCTGTGCAAACTGCTTCAAGGCTTTCTCCACACTCGCCTGTCCGCTCCCCGGCACCTGCGCACATCATCCCGTCGCGCCTTTTTAGATGAAATAGCATGAATTGGTTACAGAAGCCTTTCAGAGCTTTTGATTTATGCCAGAGATAAATCGCAACGTAAATCTCTCAGGAAGGTGACAACATATTGCATGAGACTGTAAAAATAGTGGTTTGTAATCAGTTGGGATGGACATCTTTGTAATGTTGTGATGTGCCTGTGTTCTCTTAAGAATTTCAAGAGCCTGTGAGGTGAATTTGGAGATTATACATCTTTGAAGATAATTGCTGGAAAGGTGTGAGAATGTCCATAGACAATTGTGGAGGTTTTTCACCAGTTAGTGTCTTGATTCCACACATGGGGCTTTTTTAATGCGGCACCATCGACTGGTTTGGAAGCTTGTGACACTTGTGGGCAAAAGGCCACTCTCCTATTTATTAATCATTGTTAATCCTTCTAAACAGACTTGGTATTTCCCCCAAAATGCATAAACAAGGGATAAACGTATCAAGTCTGTCTAAAAATATCTACAAAAAGTATCTTTTGAAAAGTTTTGATGGATTGGCGGTTGCGGTGGATGATTTGACTGCGCTGCTGAGAGTCGGTGAGGCAGCAAATTCCACCAGCTGCTGCGACATGAAACAAACCCAAGACAAACTGCCAAGCGCCAGCTCGCGTTTGCTTACGCCGCTCTGTTTGACAGCACTTTGACGGCCGAGGCCTCAAGCTGTCTCCTCGATTGTATACCGGTGAATTAAGGTCGAGATGGGAGTGACCTTGGATGAATCTCACCTCCAGGTCTCTGAGCACAGGGTGATCGTCAATGCCAGGGAAGAGAACCCTCATAGCATAAGTGCGGTAGTCCAGGTAGGGAATGCCTGCCCGGTCCAGATCGCTTGTCAGTTCGTTGATGTCTGTCTGCAACTCTGCGAAGGCTTCACAAAGCGTTGAAATACCGTCAGTATTTTGGGAATTCAACTGATGACATCATGCTAGACAATCACAAGCCCCTTTTTACACTGCCTGTAAAAGAATCTTGGTAACAACCCAACCCAGCAGCAAATAAAAATGTCCGTTAATGCAAATGTATCATGCTTGACAAATGACTAGTTTCCTAAGAGTCAGGGTTTTGGTGCCATTGTCGCGTTTAGTCAACGTGTGCATTCCTCACCCTCCTTGCACTCCAGAGCCACTCGAGACTCCAGGTTGTCCATTTGCAACTGCAGCCTCTTTAGCGTCAAGTCGTTCTCATGCGACTTCCGCCTGTAGGCGAGCAGTACGATCACCACCACCACAAGAAGCAGCCCGCCTCCTGCAGTGATGCTCATGATGGCGGGCAGCGTGAGAAGGCTGTCAGAGCGGATGTGGACTTCTCCTGGAGAGATGTGAAGTCCTCCCACTTGGACCTGGACAAGAAAATATAGAATATATTTTTCCCCTCGTAGTTGGAGAAGAGATATTTGGCACAAACATGGCACTGCTCGTCCATCAAATGTCTTCAGTTAAACCCAGAGCCTCAGACGTGGAGTGAATTATGAATAGCAATAAAAAAAAGTCCAGAAAAAAGGCTTCAAGAGCCTAATAATGCTGAGGTTTTATTGTTTTTTCCGCTTTGCAACCATAGACCACTTGGTCGTAAGAACCCTCTCCTCTATGGCCGTGCTTGGATTCTTTATTGACTATCAACTTTAAAAAAAATCCCCTTGGAAACTAAAAATTTAAGATGCTGCCTTGCAGGAGAAATACAAGCCAGCCATGTATCGTTTCTTTAGCCTGTGGCCTTGTAGTCTTTAGAAAACTTTTAAGTCGCTGGAGATTTGTTTTCTTGCTGTTGTGGTTTTCAAGCCTCTTCCCCAATTTGTGCAAGGGCGCCTGTCAATAATTCTGCAGGGCAAAGTGCTGTTGCAATTGGTTGGCAAGTGGACCATAAATGACACACAATGACAAGCGACAAAGCCTTTTGCTGACCCAAACTCACTCACCGACATGACAAATGGGCGCTGACCCACATCCACACCGTGCAAGCAATGACATGTTAAGACTGACCAAGACTTTGTGCTGGCCGGTGAGGTTTGGCGGCTCGCAGAGCAACTGGGTGTCGGACACTGTGAGGGAGCAGGGCGTGTCCCCGATCAGCACCGTGTAGTTCAGCCGAGCACCTCCCGACGCCGACGGCACCAAGTTACGACCCTGCGTTACCCAAAAGAGAGAAATGAGAAAATTGCTGAACAGCACCAAGATTTTTCTCACTGTGCAGCAGACATAACCCAGGGCTGCTAATTTGATTACTGCTGAATTGCATTAGCATACAAATGATCATTGCGGATGAGAATTTATTTATAATTCTTCCAAACCTATTGTGCAAAATGAAAGACCCCTTTAATTGAATGTTGTTCACGATGTTCCGATTTTAAATCAATGTTTTCAATGGAAATTTCCGCTAATTCTCTTCAGCTTGGAAAATATCTCCAGATTGTACAAAGTGTTCCCTGATCCTTAAAGATCCTTAAAAGTCTATATTTCTAGATAAATCTAAATAGGTTTAGTACATGATGAATATGAATTCATGACACTAAGAAACAAAAAATACTGCAAGCCAAAATGGACGGCAATTACGAATGACCAGCTGCTATTGGTCTTAGACACTTTTTGTGAGAGATGTGTGATCCAGAGAAAGCAGCCAATTATGTTGTGAGCCTGAAACACCAATGCAAGATGATTCAATTGGATTAGGCGTATTGATCCTTAAAAGGACACTCTGATAGTCTAGCAACATAATGCATCTTTAGGCCTTTACTGTCATCAGTGATGGGAAAAGCACTCAACTGATCAATATTTTCATTGCAGACTTTTTTTGTTGACCAGTGAACAAATGATGACCATATTGTTACTTTTATTTTCAATTAAGGATGTTTTAACTTCTCTATTGTGGATATATTCGGGTAGTCCACGTCTACCGTGTGTCTGGTAAATTTTGTGGCATAAAGATCGAAATTGAAAACATAAGGCTAACCCAAGGACAATTTTGATTATATATTACCAACTCTGCAGTTACCAAGCAACCTGCTTGATCGATGGATGGAATAGCACAATGGATAAGATAATGTCAAAGTTGGTTTGTGGATTAAATTGTTTTTTTGGTGCAGTAGATTTAAAAACGCACAAAACCTTACATACTTGTAAGCATATACGTAAACATCTAATATCCCTAAACACAATCGACGAGTCTATTTTTAATTCCTGTGTAACCTGCAAATCACCAAACCTCTAACCTTCAAATTTAAACGCTTACCCTTTAACCCCAGTTGTCACTTAGACTCCAACTCTGACCCAACCCTAACCCAAAACATAACTAACTCTGAATCTCACCATTGGTTTACGTCATCAAATGACTAGATCAATACGCACTTTTAGAATGATGGGCGAGCCCGGTTTCTGCTCCAGGATGCCAGACAGACTGAGGGGCTCCAAGTAGGGGTTGGGGTAGTAGACGAAGCTGCTGTTGCTGTAGGTGAGCAGTGCTTGAACGTTGTTGAAAACAAAGCCAAACTCATCCACGTGCTTGACGCTCTCCGCTTGGCCGCCGTCGTATTCCAACTGCAGCGACGGAGCGAAGCAGCTGATGGTGGTGGTGTTCAGCACTTTGCACACCTGCGCATGAAGCAGATTCAAATCCATTTTTTGAAGTTAGCCTTGAGCAATATATTGTATGGCATCATATTAGCATGTGTGCGTATTCAAGGTGACTTCCAAGCAACTGTTTTGATCTCTTCATTCACGCTTATCTGACAGAAGCGTCATTGTCCAAATGCTGATAACCGCTTTCAGAAAGATGTCCGTCACGGATATTCTTATCGCTAACTCATTACTTTCCCCATTAAACTACTCAAAATCTATTTGACCTTAAAGTTTCAACTGTGCAGGCTGAATAATAAATGTCAAAGCATTTTTTTTTCTCCCCAATTGTTATCTCAGCTTTCACACCAAATGGTTTCAAGTTGCCGTCGTTTTATTTCAAAGCCTTTTTTTTTCGTCGGGCGTGCTGTGTTGTAGAGATATTTACGATAGAACCGCCACCCTCATTAAATTCGTCTGCGACCCTCTTTCTAGCCAGTCGATATGTGTCAAAGGTCGACTATAAGCCTCGCTCAGATTGCAGTGCTGCCAGCGCTTCTGTCAAACATGCAGTTTTAATTTAGCAGCTCAAATCCCAGGCAAGCATCATTAACACACCATTTAATTGGCTCGGAGCGGAGCACTGTCTGGACATATTATAGCGCAGTTTAGCAGCTTCACTTATATTTGTCTCATCATGTGTCTGGGGTCATGATGAAAACTGGACGACACTGAGGACTACCTCAACACCAATTATTTCATGGTATTTAACTTTCTTCTCAACTATATACTCATGCAGTTGTTAAAAATGTGCTTACTTGATATTTACAAAGTCACATTTGGGAGTTCCACTTTGTTAGCTTTAAGTCAAGCCACTTTGACTCTTTAGTAAGACAAAAGAAATCAAATTCTAGAAAATGCAAGCAAGTCAAATAAGCTATAATGAGTTGCACGTTGAAAAGCAGGTTTAGCTGTGCCTCTCGCGCAGCTTGAAATCTCCTTTAAACATCGGTCAAACGTAAACAACTTGATTAGAAGTTCAATGCAGCACATTAGGCGTGTCTCACTCACATTGACAGACTCGTGGCCAGCGTATTTGACTCGGACTCTCGGCTCCTGCACCACGTCCAGGTTGGTCCCGGTCACCGTCAGTGTGGTGTGGCCACTGCGTGGAAAGAAAGAGCGCTGATTATCGGTCCAAGATCCCAATCATGCTGCTCCAAACTGTTTTGCTAATTAGAGTGACTAAAGCAGACAAATGCGTCTGGCTTGCAAGGTTTCTAACCCAATACTTTCCTCAGAATCAGCGAGAGGAGACATTTGGAGAAGCCGGCAAAGAGCCGAGCTCTTTGTTATTGGGCGGGAGTGTCGGATCAAACGGACAAAACCATCTGGCTTCTATTTTTGTATTCAGCGGCTCGTATGCAGAAGCTGCTTGTTGACATATCCGTATGTGCGTGATGAGGTTACAATGAACAAGTCACTCTGATCTTTTGCATAAACCTGCGTAGCGGCGTGATCTTACAGCACCGTTTGTGAAAACTCAAACCGGAGAGGAGAATTGAACATGTTCACTGTGATGGCGTGCCAAAACCGGTCTGCTCGCACTTCAAAGGCCGGAGCTAAGCTGGCGTAGGCTTACGGTGGCACCGCTGTGCATCCGAGATGAGAGGTCTTGATTGCAAAGCTCCTTCCCGATAAGTCATTGTCTCTCCTTAGTCTTAATCAGCAGGGAAATTGCATCCGACAATCCCAACTGAGTCCAAGTCTTTATCTAGTAACAGGTTTCTTCAACAAACTTCAACAATCAAATCACTCCGATCATGATCAATAAAATAGCTGTCCGGCAATCCTCGGGATGTTAATCACAGGACGATCAAATGACAGCAAATGTCAAGTAGTGTTTGTCAATATCTTACAACCTTTGTTCTTTTAATGAGCTCTATCGTAGCATTCATGTTTGACCGGAAAAATAATTAATTGCGTCATGCATGCGGTACAGAATAATGCAAAGCTGGTTTTTGTACGAAGTGGTGGGGGGCTTAAGTGTGCCATGGAAGAACCTTTGAAAATGTCTTCTCGAACTGCACTGTCCGTTCATCATATTTAATATAGCAGGAAAACAGAAAGAGTGGCATGCAGCACTTATCTTTTTACCAGTTCACTCTTTGATGGATGATTGCTGACTGCTGTGTGACGTTGTCGTTATGCAATGGGCATATGTGCGATGAATTAAAAATGTCCTTTTTAAGTATGATTTTCCCTCGATGCATAAATGTTTCCTCGCTCTGTCTGTTTGCATCCTTGGCAAAAGCGAAAGAACATAATGCACTGTACATCGAATGTCACATTTGCTGCAGATAAACAAGTTGGAAATATTCTTTGAGTGGAATAGACTTCATAAACATTTGTAGCCCAGTAGTGACTGCTTAACTTTGACTGTGAACTTAAATCTTGAGAGGTTGTGTTGACAGTGTAGAACGTTTTCAAACTTATACTCGTCAGTGCATGCTTTGAGATTGGCCCAGTGAGAAAAGGAAATGTCTCGACTCGTCCCCGTAAACCAACTGGCGTTTGTTTTTGCACTTCTCATCAACTTGGGGCCCATTTTCAATTTGTCTCTTTGCTCATTTCGCCACGCTCCTCTAATTAAACAACATATTCAGCGCACAAACACGAGTTGCGAGAGCCCCGCGGAGCTACGACAATTCATGAAACATTTCGCAACTGAAATTAGCAGTTTGCCTGCGAGCACGGCTTGCAAATCCTTTTTGTGCAAGGTGCCCCTGAATTTTAGATCGTCTGAGCTGAGCTGATCTCCCCAACCTTCATAAGTCAGAAGAGGTAGAGGCATGCAAGTTGATCGGGGGGTTGTACATGACAAATAATGATTTGGAAATCTTATTTGGTCCAATTTTTAACTTTAGTTTTTCTTGCCTTTCTTAGTAATCTTTGTAAATATCTTCATACTCCAAGGTTGCTGACAATTGGTTAAATTTTTTTTCATGACTGTTAGTCATCTGCAAAAAAAATTAAAAGCCATGATGTTAATATTATTAATAATAAAATAAATATGAATAATATTAATATTTGATTCAATTTCATAACCCAATGTTGTCCACATTGTTAATTAAAACATAGTGATCAGCTTTGTGTGGCTTATAAAACACGGTTCTTATGTTTATTAAACACGTCCATTGACCATCAGAGCAGTCTCTCAAAGAAAGCAAATACATATTTGTCTTAATCAGACAGCAACAGACAGTCTCTTATGTCAGTGTTACCTTGCAATGCTCCACAGGGGCTCAATGCGTTGCACCGTGGGGTCTTGTATGTACTCAAAGGATAGACTACCAGGAACCTTGGCCCGGTCTACCTTCAGACCGACTTGCACCGGCCCTGCTCCAGTCACAGATGGAGCAGAAAAACAAACCATCTCCGACATGGTCCTCCTGTTGTGGGGTGCAGGGCAAAAATAAGCATTTCTTCCCGCCTTGGACTGTTGCAAATCTTGGCTTTACACAGATATGAGCCTGGCGCCTATGTGGCGAGAAAGTCCATTACAGCCTGTGCCGTCTTCTTCTTATTACTGACACATTAGGGATGGAACGAGGCAATTAGAGAGCAGAGGAGCTAATGGCCCCTCGCCTCACCCTCTTGACTCACTGTCAGGAGTTTTTAAATAGACAGGCACGACAATACGCTCAGCAATTGGGTCTTCATGGGTGCTTCTCATCCTCCCGTTTCTGGCTGAGATTTGTTGCAAATGAATGCAAGAATAAGCATTTGATGCAATTAGCTCACCTGAACAGCTCACATGTTTGGTTGCCAAAGTACACAGTGACAGAGCTGCCAGCACCCAGATTCTCTCCAACAATAGTGACTTTAGTACCCCCCGATTCCGGTCCTCTGCCCGGGGTAAGCGCCAGCAAGGAAGGGGTCTGTTGACACACACAAATCAAGAGCTTTTATTATTAACTGGTTTTGAAACAACACGGCACACCACCAAATAGAATGTCACAACAAGGATATAAAACAGACATACGAGTTTAATTGTTTCTTGGAATTATAATGCCATTAATCCATACGAGCCCCAACCCACAAGAAATGTTTTTTTTAACATAGAAAAATAATACTATTTTATATTAACAAGAAAATTATCATCTATAATAAATTCCATAAAAATAATGGGCTTAACAAGAAGCAAAACCTCGACCGTGACTTGAAAAAAAAACAAAAAATTCCTCATATCTACTTATTTCCTCTACTTATAATTTACTGAAATATGAGCCTGTTACATTGAACACAAAGATATTACCATTATAATAATGGGAAGATATGGGGAATTGTGCTACAAATTTTAATAGCTTTTAATTCTTCTGCCTGCCACTATATGTCATTGGCATAGAATGAATGAATACAATTTATTTCTAGTCGAAAAAAAGACTCAATTAAATGAAATTGGGTAATTTCACACTTGAGGTCCCAATGTGCTGCGCAGTGGTTGGTTATCTCTGCAACAGCAGACCAATCTGCTGTTAAATATGCAAATAGCAAAAACAATAAAGAAGGAAAAAATAATCTCCTCAGAAAGCCAATAAATAGCTATTGTTATTAGCACACAGACTAATGCGCAAGATCTTTGTGAACAAAATATGGCTAATCAAGTATTTGCTTGTCTTTTTCTCCATTTAATAATTGCAGATTAAATGGATTAAATAGAACACTGAATTACCACAAAAGAGTAGAGCTGGTTGGACTGCGCACGTAGTTCTGGTCTGCATTCGCCCACGCAAAGCTTCACCGGGCCTGGCGCGCTTCCTTTGGGGGCAGCGACCATCTCGCACACAATCCTGGTACACAAAATGAATGTCAATTTATATCAAAGTAGGCAGGCACCGATCGAGAAATAACATTCATTAATAATGTAGTGTGAAAGCAACCCGGTCTTGAAAACCTAAAAAATGTTTGAAACTCAGGCATGAAGCCCATCTTAATACAAAATCTTTCTCACGGCACAGTTCCATTTGTTGTTGCTGGTTAATGTCAGTAAGCAGCAATAGTGCCTCAGTGACCCTATTTACAAAGCAAGCTAACGGCTTTCGCATTCCAAACAATACTGTGGCAAACCAAAACGGAAACAGATTTGGTGTGGCACACAAATACACACTCATCCCCAGGGGGCTGCTGTGATTGAGGCTGCCTTCATAAAAGTTACGGGTCAATGTAGAAGACCATCTTTCTTCCTAATGGAAAACAGCTCCACCACTCAGATGATAAACTACACTCCCACTTCCCCCACCCGCAGCACCATCGCCGCCCACTATTACCTGCAGTTGTCATGACAACGTACGAGTTTCCACAATAAATCCGCATTGTCTGCCGGGTCAATAAGATAAAACGTGCCATGAATACGCCGTTAAGTAAGTGACCCCGTCTTGAATATAATGTCTCTTATATCAGTGTTGTCCTTTTTTTGGAGCGCACGAAGATTTTTCCCATTTTCCTTCAACATGTGTTTTTTGTTTTTTTAAATAAACGGATATAAATTTGAAAGCCTTGCAGTGCGAGCCCAATCACATTACATGCCTGCGAGAGAAACACATGGATGGCTAACAGATTGTCCCTCCAGTCAGTGACATGCCACGCATTTCAATTACAGCCGAGCTGGCAACCTCCAAACAGCAGCCAGCGCAAACGCCGTCTCTTCCCATTGGCTCTAACAGCATCAGAGCCAAAACAAGCCCCGCCTCATACAACCCCTTGTGGAAAATAGAAATGCACAAATTTATTAGTATCCAAAGATTTAGGGCTATCCAAACGACTGCTCTGGGCCATCTGCAGCGTCTTTATAGAAGAGGCCTGTGTTGCTAAAACTGATATTTACTCAAAAAATAAATAAAAAGATCGGTCTGGGAAGGCGCTGTAAAAATATCAATCTGCAACATTCCTGACCGCTACTATGACTAGTAGAAATAATAATAAACTGGTACCAGACCGAGCTTTCCTGAGATAAAATTCCTCTTCATAAAACTGAATGAAGATCCGTTTTATACTTAAAAACTTGATTCTATGTCAAGGACCAATTTCTAAAGCGGCTCTCTTACTGTTCGGCGGTAATGTAGCCCTCCTCTTGTGGGACGCACTCCACTCCCGCCACCTTCACATTGCCCTCCAACTCAGAGAAGGACAGCCCCAGATTCAGGCCCTGGATGGTAACCAGTGTCCCGCCCTCCAGAGGTCCAGCAACTGGTCTCACCTATGGAAGGCAGATTATGGTTTTTATGCCTGGTTTAGGAATTTAAAACTGTGATTAGAATTGCCAATATTAATAAATCATAAATCTACCACAAACAATTCATATAAGTGCAAAATGTGCATCCATGCAGAGCAGATCAGCAATTCCAAAGTGGGGCTTTCCAGCAGAACACTGTCCTTGATTCATTTCGGCGCGTCTCCTTAACAAACGCTATTAATACAAGTGGGACATCAAAGACCTTTTGATGTACTAGCTCGGCGCCGTCTTGGGCACATGACCCGTTCGCCACCTTCACGTAAATAGAACTGCGGTGTGTCGCACGAGATTCGTAGAATTTTTTTGTAAATAACCCGCATTCAAAAGTCATCCAGGTGAACTTGTAGACAAACAGTTGTGTCGAGTGAATTTGCAATTTGCAATCAGTGCGGCTTTACTGGATTTGAGTTATTTTCCTTTAAGAGTACTTGAATATGTTTTTGGAGATCTGCATGGTCACTGTTCCACTTAGCTCTTGATGCATGTTGACTTTTAACAACTAAAATCTAGATTTTCACCACGCTGTGACTTAATGAAAATTTCTTTCAAGTGTCACGGTGCGTCACACGGCGCCAACGAGCTCCGACAGTGGTGCGAGTAGCTCTTAATATTTAATCATGAGTATGCTAATACATACGCTCATGACACGCTGATTTTTATCGAGCATGATGTTTACCTTGTGCACCGCCTTCCGCTACTGTGTTAGAATGCAGAATTTATTGACTCGTGCACAAGCACGCAAAAGCTTCTTGGTAGGTATCATTCTGGTATTTACGCCTTTAGCTCCTTCCTAAGTGAGATTCATCACGGCTTGCTGTTCTGTGCATAAGATGGGGAATGGTTGAAGTTGACCCGCAACTTTGTGTGCAGTGGTTCGAGTGTCAAGTCGACCAAGGCTTGTCTTTGGTGTTTTGGACTCTTTGCTATCATTAGACTAAGTGGACTTAATGCAAAGGTGTGCAAAATGTGGTCGTTTTAAGAACAAAACGTGTCAATCTTTGTTTTAGTTTGACGATAAAGTGCTTTGTTGCAGCTGCTGTGGCAGCTTTACTGAAAAATAAAGTTGAGTTAAGCTAAGTGTGACAACAAACAGCTTGAAACCTTTTTTCAAAGAATCCTTCACTATCTGCAAAACTGCCGCCTGTTGTGAACCCAGCCGAGTTGGCTGCCACCATACAGAGATATCTAAAATATTTAACTGAATTGATTGCCAAACTGTTTATAGTCAGACCATATATAAAAAATAATTCAACAGTTCAGAGTACCCCTCCCACATTGATTTTTTTTTTCCCCAAACAGTCTCAAAGTATTTTGACATCTTTTTATGATACAAAGACAGGTGGAACCGTCTATTATTTAGCGTACTATAGTTTCAAACATTTTACTCAGCAGATAAAATTGACAAACAGACCTCAGTGATGCGCGGGTTGGTGCATTTGACATTTTCAGCGGAGAGGTCGAGCCAGCGACTGGCGTAGGGCGAGATGGGCGGGCAGTGGCGCTTCATGGTACACCTGCCTTCGCTGCTGCACCAGCCGCACTGAAACTTCTTCTCTGCCCGCAGGCACATGCCGCAGCTATCTCGCTGGGCGCTGCACTTGTACAGGTGCACTGTGAAAGGGACGCACATCCACATAGACTCACTTTTTTTGTAAAAATGGCTGACAGAAGGGCAGGGTGATAAAATATACAACCTGTCAAAATCCAAAAACAAGACCAATTGACTGAAAACTGAAGAGATTTGTTCTTGCTAATTGGCACAGTGGCAGTGTGATAATGATGTTAGTTAGTTTGCAAGATTTGTTTGCCATGGTCACTCAGCATTTTTGACCGATTGAAATCTGTGTTTGTCCTTCATTATGATAATGGTGAGGCAGTATTGATAGCTCCATCTTTCACCCCCTTGTGACAAACTAATGACTGCCCACTACTTGATAAGCGCTTATTGGTATAGTGAACTTTCCCTGTGAGCACTTAGGTGGGGGGCCTTGAGGCGCCCTTAGTGACCCATCCATCCCACCGTTGTAAAATTGAGTCCCTCGCCCTCTCGGCTATTGGCAGAGACGGATGGACAAAGGCACCTTTAATCTTCTCTGGATTGTCGATGATGAAATTGCCGTTCCACACAATGGCGAGCTCCACCGCCAGGTCGCTGATCTTCACGCCCTCATACATGTACTGGAAGACAGTAAACAGCGGTGAGAAGGGAAAAAGGGAAGAGCGGATGAAAGGGCAGCGGCGAGACGAAAGGCTTTTTAACCATCTGTCATCATCCGCGTCAGAGGACGATGCCCTTTTCATGCATTGTCACAGACGACACGCCTCGCATTGTAATTGCGCAACAAAGAGAAGACATCTCGCATTCATTTGGAGCCTCCCCCTCTGGTTTGGCGCCTCTGACACCCCCAGTTTACAAGACGAGGTCGTAGACAACCACAAGGAAGATATTTCTTTGCCTCCCATTTACTATTCTCAAGCTCCATTCTTCAAAAAACCTTGAAAAAACAAAATGTTCCCAAAAAATAAATTGAAAAAAAAAAAAAAAGGCTTTACCGAGCTGTTCTGGCACTGCACGCTGGTGCTGTTGAAGCGCAGCGCCGTGACGCGGTGGCCCACGCCCTGCACGGTCACCACGCACTCGTAGCCCCGCTGGCCGGACTGCGGCTGCGGGAGATTGCGGGCTCTCAGGGTGATTGGTCGCACTTCACCGGCCGGGATGAGAATCTGACCGGAATGGAGGAGCTGAGGGCAATCCTGAGAAATCAAGAGTAATAAATACAGAAAGTTAGAGTGGATTTGGTGGAAATATACAATCAAGCAAAATCGGAGGGAATTGCAAGCATCCGTCCGTCTCTCTATCCAGATAGCTTATTTAAACAGGCCAACCGAGCATTCACATGATCAGAATTGCTGCGATATCAGTTCCATTTATATATTGGCCCCTGAAATTTTTTATTTTATTTAAACAGATTAGAATAAGCAGGTTGACTTGATGTTCTTCATCAATTGCTAGTCTGTCTACATTATTTCTAGTGTTTACATAAGCATTTCTCCAAAGGATATTAACAATCTGCCACTGTCAAATATCTCGACGTCTGCTTGTCAACTGCACTAATGTCGACTTCAGTACGTCCCTCGGGGATTACAGCGGCAAATACATCTCTAATCCCAATAATGCATGTCCTGCTTGCAAGTTTTCACGATATATTAAAGCCATGCTTAGATCTAAGTAGTTGTGTTTATGGAATGTATGCTATGTGCTATCAGGTTTTGGTGATAGAGATACAGCCACTTCATAAATTCGATCTAATGTGAATTCAATACAATACACATGTTTTGAATTCACTCTGTGGCACCCCCTGAAGTTTACAGAAATTCAGGAGGTCATCTAGTCAAAGTGGGAAGATCATTTTGAGAGGTTGCCATGAAAACGGCCATGTCATTGCAGTTTAAAGTTTGATGATTGTTAGGGCTGTAAGTCAAGTACACGATAAACTGAATATTATTGTAGCGAGTTCACAGCCTGTAAGGTTTCGTTCAGTACATTTTGATATTGCATTCCGATGCGCTACAAGCAAGTTTGTGTCGTACCTCTGAGGCGTTGACTCTGCCCTCCTGGAAGGAGCAGCTGCTCGGGTCATGGGTGCACATGTTGCGGTATTTACACCAGTGGCAGCGAAATGTGCTGTTTACGCAAGACAGACACCTGCGGGAGGGACCGAGCGGACTCATTAGTGCGTACACTACAAATGACGAAAAAAAGGAATACAAATCGGAGAGCTACACAGCCATGGATGGCTTGATGGATGCACAGCTGTTGAGGGACTCGGGTTTTCTCACCGGCAACACAACAAAGGCTTGGCTGTGCTGTAACTGAGTTTTTTGCTCTCACATTTTTCTAAATGAAATTTAATTTGCTTTTATGCTTGCGGGGAAAACATGTTTTCTGAAGCAAACAAACAAGAACAAGCTCAACAAATCTATCTGCCTGTAAGGGTAACTCAGTCCTTCAAAAAAATGCTATCACATTAACAATCATGGTCCAAAATAGGAGGGGGGGATTCTTCGGGCTGTGAGAACATTTGATCGAACCCACCGTGTAATAATTCTAAGAAGCAAAACCTCACGATATAAAAAAAAATCAACGAATGGTAATAATTAGAGGTGAAGCATGTATTCTGGAATTTTGGTACAGAACATTCTGTATTGTACAGAAAGAGGAAGAGTTCCCGCCATGCACTCTCATGGGTAAACAAACTGCATCTCAGCCTCTGGCTAGCGGATGTCACGGCGAGCGATATGCTTCAGGCGTTACGCCAAACTAGTTAACTCATTTGAAACGGTGTCATGCAGACATCAATATTGGGTCGGACAAAAAAGGGGGATAAAAATTGTGTATTGCAAGAACAACTTCCAATGACATTTAAGCAGCCCCTTCTGGGAAATTACAAATGTCATTGTTGTTCTCAGCACAGCATAATCCAGACTGTTGACAAATTAAACCAATATAAAGGTGTTTTTTTAATCTCTGTGTGTCATAAACATTTGTTCGTTTCTTACATCATCTATGGCATCTTTTGTCCTAGCTTTGACAGCATTGCCATAACCATGACGGCAACATGGTCTCACATCAAAGAAGACTATTTTTACTCTGACCTTGGTTCGCCTTCCAATTCTTGTAAACCTTCACGTTATCATAAACAACATCGACAACACGCATGGTCGTCATTATCAGTCCATACGCTTCGCTTTTAAGAGACATCAATTTGGGGAGAGGTGTTTGACTCCCACTTTGCTGAATTCGACCTTGAAATATAATAAAACTGGTGGGGGTTGGAGGTCTATAAAACTACAATGGGCTCTGCAATGCTGCAGCTCCAAGCCACAAATGCCAATAGCTGTTGTATATTTATTGTAACGTCATTAGCTGCCGGCGGGCCAGGCAGTATTGCAATGGGAGAATATGAAATATGCTGAGTACAGACGGAATACGTGTGGCAAGAGGTGAGAGATTTCTTTTTGAATGTGTGTGGAGGTGAGGTATTAATAGGCCAGGGTGCTGCGGCGGCGGCGGCGGGATTATTAATGACGGGATGCTGCGGGTCTGGAGCGCTGTTGGATGTGAAATATTCATCACGGCGAGTTCGCTAGGGTCAGTGCCATGCTAATGAAGGGTCTTGTATGTATGATGAGCTCCCCCATTGCTCTCTCTAATGACTTAATTGGGTATACTCACGTATTTATGTCGCAGTCAAAGAGCCCTTTAGCATCGGCGGTGTGCTCTCCGCCACTGCGGGCTAATTTCACTACCAACGCGCTCATCAATCAAAATGCAACCTCCAGGAGTAGCGTTATTGTGTATTCACGATCCAGATATTACGAGCTCCCGGCTCAGGGTAATTTACAGAGCAGGGAAAGTTGTGTAAATTGTGTGCGCCCGACTGTTGACTTAAATCCTAAGAGGACACGCCTTGAGTTTAATTCGGTCCGTAACTCAGAACATCTCATATCTTGAAATGAATGAAAATTCCATGATGGTCCATTGTTATTGTATATATAGTGTATATTTATAGTGTTATTGTGAGGCTGCCTGATTTCTAGTGAATAATCAGCAAAGGAGGTGAAAGTATATCCAAGAAGAGGAAGTGCAATGAAATATTTTAATGCTGCGTCATTATAATGAAGCTTTTGGAAAAAGTCTGAAAAGGACTTGTAAATGTATCAGTTCATCTGGAAGTGTCACATTATATGCTCTGAGAATTTCTGAGCAGCCTATGATCTTTTTTTTACTTTTTTGCCAAAGACTAAAAAAAATAATAATCCTACCAGAGACCCAATGTTATACATTATGTATTGCCACAATCCATCCATCCATTTTCCACTGATAACAGCAAACTCAAAAAGTCATTTGCCAAGGAAATATCTGCCTGCTTGCCTGCCTGACTGAGAAACTTTGTAATATCACAATAAAACTGACTTTGAACCATTTTGGCCATTTCACTAAATTTATACCATTTGCAAAGTCAAATATATTTTGAAAATGATATGATAAAAAGAACACATTGACAAAAGTATTCCCAAGTATTTTTTTCCCCTCGGACTTAAAATGACCTTAATACTAACCATGATTATTTATTTAATGCTGTCGACCAATCTGACTTCAGGTTAATATATGAACATTTGTCCGTTGATAAGGAGGGCGGTATCATGCTAAAGACAGTCCGGTTAGCATAATGGCTCCAAGCCAAGACATTCCCTGTGTCTATTAGCATTTTAAAATGTGAACATTTGAAGGAAAAGTCCTTTTTTTTATCACTGCATTGTTTCATCTCCCCTCCAGGCAACCAAGCATAGCTAACACTATCTCTTATCTTACAACAAACACAATTATCAAAAGCCAAGCGCCAAGGGGATAAGCTGGGGTACAAAAAAACCCTGAGAAAATGGCATTTAGTCTAATTATTTTTCAATTTCGGGAACTGAAACTATTGTGCTTATTTGCTCATCACCACCGACATTATCTATTTGTTTCTATTTAAATCTGTTAGACGTAAGACGGTTAAAATCCCAAACAAGCAGGCTGTGACAAATGCATCATGCTGACTAAAATGGAAGCTGACAGATTGATTTCGCTCAAGAGTTTATCTAAGAGTCTCATCTTAAGCAAGAATCAGTGCATCAGTGCCCTAAATGAGCTTGTCTCCTCTCCCCATCGAACTCAGCAAACGCAGGTGTGTGGACTCACATGTGATGCGTGCTGCAATTGTAGAACTTCACCTCCGTGCTGGCGACCATTTGACCAGTCTCCTTGGAGTTCAACCTTAAATCTACGCCGGCCCAGTCTAGTAAAGGACAAACACATTTTTTGCTCTCAAGTGACATCATTGAGATACGTTATCAGTTTGTAATCCAAATACAAATGAAATTCATATTATCCCAGTGCAGTATAAAAGTACAGCTTGGCTACTCGTCGGCATTGAGATCTTAACCTCATTAAAATACAAGAATCACTCCTCCCAAATTAATTTTTTCACGTTGCGTTAATCTAAAAACAACCTTGGCTTGAAATCCTCGATGAACTCAAGGCAGTGTCAATCCAGCCAAAAATACCATCAAAGAAAGTGAGGCCAGATAAAAAGGCTAAACAAACAAAAACGTCTTTTACTTATCTCTTCCTACCTGGCGTCTGCTTTTCTGCAAGAGCGTATTGCTCTAAGGTGAAAACTTGAGCGGATTACTGCACTCGGAGGACCTACTATTTGCATATTAAACAAAACAAAAAAAATAATCTCCCTCTTTTGTTCATGTCTCTAGTATTAATATCACAGTTGGGTATCGTGTCCCAACGTAGAAGTGTGGATTCAGCAAGACTTTAACTTCAGCTTATCAGCTCTATACTCACAAACACACACACATGCACACGCGTGGACTCACTCCCAAGAGAACTGCAGTGAGCATTTTTACAGTCCATTAAAGTTTGCTCTTACTTGTAATTACCTGCCACACACACACACACACACACACACACACACACACTCAGTAGTGGTTAAGCTTCTTCAAAAGCTGCAACATCACCAAGGAGTAAAAAGTGAACGTGATGAAGTGTTAATGTTACTGCACTATGATTGCAGAGTAGCATCTTTTAAATGGGACATATTCATTTTTTTTATTGTTCCTATCCATCAAGTGTGAGATCTTTTTTTTAAATCTTTGTCACTCATCTATTTTAAAAAAAAAGTCTATGATGAGCCTTTCGGCTCTTAGGTAAATTATGAGGTTAGGTTAAATAAGCCAGTGGTGGCTTCACATAAAAAAGATTTATTTGAATTCGGGACAGACATCTTGCTCTGGAGGAATCTCACAATCTCCAGCAGTTTGACTTGCTTCCCAATCTGCCCCACCCTGATTGTTCTGTTCAACATGTTTTCAAGCTTTGGAAGAATCTAACATCTTCCACGTTCCTCTGCATTTGAGACAGTCATGAAAAACAAATACTTTATTCAAATGCACCTTGTCCTTCTGGTATCATCGGGACCTCCTTCCCATCTGGGGACAGACACATGACCCTGTTGCCGTTGACGTGACCCTCAACCTCGGCCTGTTGCCCAAAGGAACAGGTGATTCCCGCTGAAAGGTCGGGAACGTGGTTCACCTCCAGCAGCAGCTGAGGAAAAAGAACGACACGTCACAATTAGTCAATAAACTCATCTCGCGGAACATCAAACCAGATTGCGTGTGAAGCGACAAGCTGGGAGATGATTTGCCTGACTTTGCTACAGTTCCCTTCACGAGTTGGTCTTATCTGAGTTTATAAAATGATAAAGGTAATCAGGCCAATCTAGAAAAAGTCAAGCTTTGCTTGACTTCAACTTTTCCTAGCTGATTTGTCAGTTACAAAACACGTCTTCAATCGGAGTGTTTGTCATTTGAGACTACTCAAGTGACAACACCGGTCGTCTGGAGGAGAGAGGATGAGAAGTAGACTTACTGGGACGCTGTGGGCCGATACAGCGATGCTGTCCGGGTGAGCGATGACTTTCACGCAACGGTCAATGTCGGTGTTGAAGCGGTAGGCCTCGTCTGCCCTCAGACAGCGATCCCTTCTTGAGCACCTGTATAAAACAAAAGAATGCAAATGGTTTGATACATCATCTAGATCAGTGGTGCCCATCTTTTTTTCGTGATGTTCTAGTTCATAAGTTGTTTTCGAGGACCAGCAACCATTCGCTGATGGAAGTTTTATCCATATATACGTAGATGTTGTTCCCCAGCGGAAAACGCAAGATACAGGTTGTAATGCATTATTTGTGTAAGTAAGCTGTTTTGAACCTTCAGGCAGATTCAGACATTAAGAGGTCTGTTGGACCGAAGCAAAAGAACATCATTTAAGGAAAAAGAACAAGAGTCTCTGAGCTGCACTGCTCCATCGTATCAGCACATTGAGAGTAATGTGTTGTGACCGTACACGGTCACAACTTTAACGTTTTCAATCTCTCTGGCGGTGCCAAGGGTGCTCAAGAAGCTCAGACGATTCCGTTGTAATTACATCGCGATACGAAGTGTGGAATGGATAGCTCCGGACTTCTCCAGGGAGGCTGTGAGGAGCAGCCGGTGTGGGCTTGTGACCGTTCATCAGCTCAAGTGCGGCCGACAAAACAGTCTTTTGATGCTGCCGTTTGATTCATCGGCTTTTGTCTGATGAGGTCCATTTGTTCCATCGTCCTTGCCAAGCATGCCCTCAAGCAGATGTTCATTCATTTATAGACAGAGCCTCAGAGTGAAAGTCCTCCAGAAAAAGTACATTTTATTTTTTTATTATATAGTCATATGTAATTGTTAGAATGGAGTGCAAAAGCGGCTATGGCAGAATTGCTAAGAGACCAGAGAGATGGGAAAGGGTGGATTCCTTTGTCGGAAAGTTAAAGTGGCCTTGTTCTGCCGAGTGATGGATCACAACTCACTTGAGAAAGCAATTTAGTGATAAGTGGACAGCATTAATTCATATAATTAGACATGGCAGGAGGCAACAGGGGGAAAAAAAAGAGTTAATTTAGATTAAAACAAAACATTTTTTCTCTCCTCTAAGGTCAGCGGTGATGCGACAACTCTGAAAGCTGCAATTTAAGCGACGCCGATCCTCATCGAGATAGAACTCACAGAAACTCATGCGCACATCACCATGAAACGGTGCTAAATCCCCCCCGGCTCAGGTCAGCTTCAAACATTGCAGGCCGTCTTGCAAAACACAGGCTTTTAATCTCCTCAATCCCCCATGCTCCATATCGAGGTATTATGCAACCTAACCTGGGGGTCACATAATTAAGATGAGAGAGATAAGCTAGCTCTGTCGGATCCAAAATGTTCCCGCGGGTATGCTGAGGTCCCGTTGCGATGGCCCGGCTAATCCCTAACCACCCCCTCCCCTCCTGCCCACTACACCAACACCAGTTGTTCCAGACAATCATTTTGGAGAGGTCTAGACCTAGTACTAAGGTCTCAGCTCAACATAGGTCTAAGGTCTCAGACCAGAGCAATGTCTTAGCTGAGCAGCTATTTAAACAACATGTTGGCGCTAGTCTAAGTGTTTGGGCTAGGTCTAACACCAAGGACCAGGCCGTAGACGAATTTAAGGTCTGCGGTCTAGGACAAAGACATGGTCTAGGACCTGGGATAGCACAATATTTCCCAACCCTTGTTCAATCAGTCATTGGGTTTTGTGGTCATGGGAGACAAATCTCGCCATTGTCTTTGACTGCTGCTGAAAAAAAGAATTGTCTCGCCTCAAATAGTGCAAATCACATGCTTCCTCTTGTTTGTAATATTCCACTGGAAGTTGGTTAAATAGCAATGTTATGCTTTGAATCCCTTGGAAACGCTGTGTGTGTTTGTGTGCGTGCCGACTCACGTGTTGTGTAGGACACACCAACCGCAGTGAGGGTCCCCGGAGCTCAGGCATTCTGCACACGTTCTGTACTGCTCGCAGGCCTCTACCGGGACCTGGGATACCTAAAATTAGAAAAAATAAAAACATGTCAAATAAAGTTTCTTTGCCCTTAGCTCTATTTTGAAGAGGTCAATGTGGTTGTGGATTTTTTTTACTGCCAAAGACAAGTCACGCATGAAAAGATATCAGATGAGCTGAAAATTAATTCATGGGTGCGATGATGAATTAATTTTTATCGGTACTATTCCACATGTCAAAATAACTGCTCAGCTAAGACATTGGCAAAACAATCACTTATTTTTAACAAATGTGTTTTTGAATGGTTGTTTGTCTATCTGTGCCAGCAACCAGTTGAGAACGTACCCTGACGACCACCCAAAAAACGCGACCGACCCTCATGAGGCTAAGCCATTCGGAAGATGAACGAATGAATGAAATTGAATGCCTGCCCTTCTTGCTGTTTCCTCATAACTTTATTTCTCGCTTCATTTTTATTATAATGTGTTTCCTGAGTTGTCTGCAAATAGCTAAAATGCAAATAAATGACAAGTCAGTTTTCCCTCCATAACGTTTTCATGCACTATAGCAAAGCAAAAATAAACCTGGCAAAAATCCTTTGCAGAACAAGACGATGGAATTAAGGATAAAAGACACAGGACGCTGCTCCAGGCTTGCATGTCAACATGTACGATGGCGAGTCAAGGCTGTTTTTTATTGTGTACTGTAACCATGGAAACAACAAAAAATACAGCTAGCACGGTAACTTAAACCATAATATTTTTTTAAACCCAGGCAGGGGAGCTCTTTCTTGACTTGACACGGCCTTGCCAATGACTCGCTGTAAAAAGGCAGCTTTTCAAGGTGGGCTTGCTTTGGAAGCCCACAGCAGTCATTCAATGAGGGAAACAAAAGAGAAAATGCGTTTTCTGGAAAAGCTCATTTTGACCTACCTGAAGCGTTGGAATCATAAGCGTATTTAATAGACGGCAGATGGCGCTTTCATGGTTGAATTTTTATATTTCGCCGCATTCAGGCTAGTATGATGTGCTGTAGCCTCCGTAACAACATCATGTGTTTGGTCTCAATTGTCAGAGAGGAAATGGGGAGAATAAAAATTGTTATGAAGCAAAACCACCATGTGCACCATAAAAATTCACTTGACAGATTAGGAGATTGGTATCAGCTCATCCCCATGCTGAGCCGCTATTCTTTCCGGATCTTTTTGTAAATGAAACCACGGCCTCGGCTGACGCTTTGATTCCGCCGTGTCACTGCGCCTCTTGGAAGTAAATCGATTCTAATCAGACCTACATGAATGTTTTTTTATAAGTGGCACTCAAACTGGGGTCAAGGGCCCTTTGGGAGTTTGTGGCTTAGGGGGTCAACACAATTATTTTTGAAATGATATTGTCTCTCAAAAGTGCATACTGCTGTTTATACCCGTTTCTCTAAAAAAGTATGGAGCCCCTATAATAACACTTTCAAAATCGGCAACTTTTTAATTCCTAAACCATTTAGGGTACACACAATAGCTATGTTGAATAGGTCATGAGGGCAATCATTAGATCCATGAACCAAAACGTACAAGAACTCTTGCCGCTGTTCCTTCTATGGGTGGTACACGATGACTCACGGGGTGATTTTGTCCATTTTTTTACCAACCTAAACCACAACAACAATATTCAACTGCGTCAGACTGTTATTTCGAATCCCTGGACTCCTCTGACGATGCAAACTCATTTTGTTAATGGAATGAACCAAATGGGTTGTGAACTGCTGAAAAAGAGAGAGAACGTTGTGTGTGTGTGTGGGTGTGGGTGTGTGAGGGATGCAGGAGCTAATCCATTTTGCCAATGCGGACCTGAGAAAGCGCCCACTTATGCTATTAGCGTACCGGAGACACTCTAATGCACTCTTCATTTGTGATTGCTTACATCAGGAAATTGCTTGCATCGCACGTCTAGCCCAGGAATAATAAGAAATTAAAATAAAATAAACGGGTGCCTAGCTGGCTTTGTATGCAGAGGAGCACAACTGTCGCAGCATCCAATGGGCTGATGACCGTCCTTGGTGCAAGCGGTTTCCGGTCAAAGTATTCCGTTGTTTGCAAACATGATACATTTTCTTGCTTTATTTTTACAATACGTCGATAAGCACAATAAATTTGCCCAAAGTAATTAAACCAGCAGTATGTCATACCGGGTCCTTGGTATCACACAGTCGGCCTTTCTTCTTTGATACCATCTAAAAAGTGGATACATTTCAGGCTGGATTTAAAGCCCACATTGAGAGTCTGAAAGGATGAAAGGGTCTCGTGTTCCTGTAATAACATGATCGTCGGTTGTGGAGAAAATTATTTCAAACTGCCTGGATCATTTTACGTGATGCCGTGCAGTTGAGAAGTGGCGTCTTGTGACACTGATTTCCCGTTCTAACTTGAGTTTATTGATACTGTCTTGGCTTTCATATAAATACGATACAGTGAACCCTTCGGGGCAAAAGCCTGACGCAAATAGCAACAACTTGCAAATAAATGAGGCCCCTTCAAGAAATGTTGCCCGAGATTAAACTCGTGATATCAAGATCGGATCATATATTTCTAAGGCGTGTTCTTTTCAATTCGATACCCATCTGCCCCCGCCACCAATTTTTTTATTCAACCCTAAGGTGTGGAAGGAATCAGGTATGGATTAAGAGGATTACTCAAGACTTTTGGTACACATCTGTTTTTTCCTTTGGTCTCTTGTGTTTGACATATTGGACAGGAGAGGGCACGGGAAGATGGATGCCACTTTGGCATTGCCATTTTGCCAAGCATACTCTGAGAGATTGCCCTGGAAAATCCCTGCGGTGCTTCTTCCTGCCGTCTGTGATATTTAAAGAGGCAGCCGTCATTTCATACAACGCTGGCGTGGTTATTGTGCTCTATTTTTTTCTTCCAATGTGATCAAACTGGAAACACGTGGTGATAAGCTGAACCACTGTGAGGATATCAAGAATCATCTCCGGATGATGTATTTTGTTTTGCGGCCGTCGACGCTCACGCACCGAACGTGTTCGACTCTCACGCTTTTCATCATCACGCGAACTTTCGGCAGGAGACGGGCGAGCTCATTGTTATTCCACGAGGGTCGGCTGAGCTCAACCAAATCTACTCGCGCTTCCCTCCTCATTCCACGTCTGCATTGTTTGGCTCACAGGGATCCAAAAAGCTCTCATCTCTGCTGGAAATTGCGGGGTGGTGGGGAATCAAGGAGTGAGGCGCTCTCCCCGGGAATTCTGTAAGCAACCGGCGGGAGAGTCTGGAGGGATAAGATGGGATAGGAGTTCAAGTCTGGCGTAGGGTTTCAAACCAGGTTTTAAAACCAGTGTTAGATGAGGTGCTAGGAGTAGTGCTTCGGAAAATGGATGGGTGGCAATCAGGGTTCCAAATTAGAGTTTGATGTCAGGATTAGGTTTTAAACAGAAATTTTAAATAAAGTGTGCAGTTGTTATATTGAGAGAGAGATGGTGGATGACTTCTGGCCTGTTGTGCATCTTTGTTGGTGCTGTGTGGCTCCAAGGAAGGTTGCATCTCTCCTTGAACGACCGATGCTCATCAATAAGTGATGTCTCTCCAGTCTATCGCAGTGAAGGAAGAGCCGCCTCGATTTGTTGTAGAAGACAGAGCTCGACGCAATTCTGTTGGCATCTGCAACCTCGCGCTCGGTGCAAAAGCTCCAATAGCAGCATCTCATGAAACCAGTTAGTAACCAGTCCATGCTTAACTAGAGCAGTTGGAAAAATGACTTTGTTGACAAAAGACACCAGCTGTTCTTTTGTAAACAAATCCTCTCTGTCGGCAACCATGATGATAGTGGCAGCTGTGCATGTCAGATAGCAGATGAATATTGAATTCAATTATTTGGACTTTGGCTAAGTTCTTTTCTTTGAATCAAGTCATAAAAGGTAAACTGTTCAAAACGTAAATTCTTCCCACAGTATTTCGGGGTGCACTACAGTTATGTTTGATTGTTGTTGGGCTTGCTTGAAAAAGTATCTCCTCTTAACCAAAAAAAACTTTGAGAAGGCCCTCTACACTTCTGCGAGTCCAAAGCGCTCACGAAGCTTTTCACGGCTGCAACGGAACCTAATCCCATTTCACGTTTCCATTCATCCGCCAAATAATCACTTGATGGCAGTGGGAAAGTGATTACCCCCGCTTGCTCGCTCTTATCTCCAGCGAGTGCAGAGAATATACAATGTCCGACGACTACAACAACAACAAGCGCGGGCCAAGCCAGGGAAAGTCAAAGGGTGTTACAAGAGGCACAGAAAAAGACTATAGTGGTTTACTATTGGCTGTGTGTGTGTGCGTGCGTTCGCGTGTGTGCTGCGTACAAAAGATGCAAGCACTCTAAGTCGATGCGCATGGATAAGTAATTAGAACAGCGGCCCATCCCGCTACACACAGCTTGCATCTTTAACAATTCCTTCTGCAACGTGTCCTGTTTGTTGATCTGTCCCGCAGCTGGTAGGATTCGAAATAAATTCCTATTTTTCGAGCTCTCTGTATGCCCATGCCCAGACGTCTGTTCATTTGTAATGTTCACTGTTTTTTCAAAAAGCGCCATCCATATTGGATCATGTAAAAATGGATTTTCCGGGCATATTAAAGCACCATATTTATCACGGTAGATTAACACGTTCTCCCCAAATTGGAAGGTGTTTGCAAAGATTTTTGGGAAATGAAAGGCTTTGAAACAGATGACTTCTTGTTCAGTTTCGTGCACTAAGTGTAGTGTGAAAAGACCCTAATGAAACAGTAAATGTTTTTGCAAACATAGATACTGGCCACTGCTTTGTGTCGATCAGTTCCTGTGGAAAAGGCTAGAAGTAGTTATTATGGCATATTTAAGTCAGTTCCTCTTTGGAGGATCGCTGTATTTTGGTATGAAATTTGACTCATTTTAGATTCAGTCCCACAAATCTCACATGTTGCAGAGTGTTTGCCAACTTGAGTTTCAGTCCAAATGGTTTCCATATGTTTTTTGCCTCACCTGATTGTTGGACATGATGTAGAGCGAGGTCTTGTCCAGAGAGAAGGCCATGTCACGGAGGACAGGGTCGTTGTCCTTTGTCACGGTGAGTGTCTCATACAACACTCCTGCGTCCAGCGGACTGTCCACTCGGATCTGGCGGAGAAACACAACGATTGTCACCCGCCGATTCTGAGACGTTGAAAATCTAAGCTCTTAACATAAGCACGTATAATGACGACCTGATCCGATTAGATTCGACAATGCGTTTGAACATATCGAAAGGAATTTGCTATGCTCGATTTAAATTAATCCCAAATGTTTCTTTCACACCTGATCACGCTTAAGGTTTCAAATTCAAGATTGAAGTCAAGGACAGGGTTAAGTTTTCAAACTAGTGTTTGAAACAAGTGGTACGGTTTCCAAAGTAGGATTTTAAGACATGTTTGTGCTTGAGTGTGATTTGGTGGGGGTGTAACAGATGCCCGCCAGTGAAGGCTTCTCTGTCTTGTCCAACAAACACGACATGTAATTGCACGGAAACAAATGAAAAGCGCCTGTCTGGGTAATACGTGGCTTATTGATCGGGGCACGGCTGTCAAAAGGACGCTCCATGTGGAGCTTGAAATGCTTGTCAAAGATTTCAGATTGCAGATAAGATGGCCAATCCTGCAATTTTGATTACAGTAAATTCTTTCTTGTAAAGTTTAGATAACTATTGCTGTGATTTGTGACTTGTTGCAGAGAGAATGGTGCCTTCACAGATGTGGGAATTACCCATGCCGTGTGCACTAATACATCCTCATAGCATTAGTAGGGTAACTAAGTATTTGTACTTTACTTCCCACCACTGGAATGAATCTTGATGGATGTAACAAAGAAACTCATTATCAATGCAATCTGGAGTTAAGGGCCTATTTAAATTCATGGCAGGCTGGATCTTCGACCATTTGATGCAATTATAGTGAAAATGCGTTAATTCCTTAGGCACTTTAATTAGAAATACAAAAGGCCTGACAACTGTGCTTGGTGTTGCATGGCATCTGCATCGTGATTATGTCACTCCTCCCAGCATGCCCCCGGACCGGAGTGTCGGCGCCAACCCGAATCAAGGCTTTGAATGCTCGCCAAGTGTAGCACGCCGCAGCGGGATTCTCTGAATGGGGACAGTCAATCAATACCGGCTGATTACATCATTGGATCTCCTGGGCTTGCAAAACTTCATCAATCTATCATAGCGTACTATCTTCCAGCTATGCCAGCTCCATACATCAGAAGCTGATCATTGTTTGCCTGAGAAATGAATGTTTCCCACAAAATAGCATCTTGGACAACATTATGTTCACCCCTCAACGGCGAAACACTTAAGTATCCTTCTCACTTTCAATCAATTTAACCTTGGTGGGACACTTCATGTGACGGCCAGAACCAACCGGACTCGCCGCTAATGCCGCAAAACCTGAACGGAGCTTCTCGTCTTATCCTCTCCTCCCAGGACCTCACAGCCGACGGGACTATATATATTTAACCCATGAATAATGTCTAAGCCGATAACAAGCGCCACTTCCTTCCTGTGAAGCGCATTCCACTGCAGAACCTGCAATAGATATACACAGCCCGATTAGCATGGCTTCCACAAACAGATCCGCAACCTGAGCCTTAAGCAAACAAGCCTCATCGTAAGGTTCTCTCTGTGGGCCAAAGAAAACACTTTCCAGACTTCTAAAATGTCACTTGAACTCTGTCGTAACTGCCGACCTTCATGGGAGCGACCCAATCTATCGTCTACACCTGGGATTCATTACGAGATTAATTCGCGGCTAAGAATGTTCTTCGGGATGGGCGTAAATAACCCAAAGCAGCTCTGATTTAAGTTGATCTGGCAAAGGCTGAAAAAATCCCAGCAGAAAACGTCTTTGTGCGGCTGCTCATTGTGTGAGGGCAAAACACAGCTGACAAACGAGACATATGGATGGTGGTGGTGACCCAGGAGGCCTGAAGCTCTCTGTGTGACCAATCAATGCCAATCTGTCTCATTAACAAGGCACTCTTCTTTCTGTCTGTCTGTCTGTTCAGACTTGCGAGGGTATATTTGCTCGTCCTCCAATAGTTTCTTTCCAGAACTTCCAAATCTTTCCACACAAATCAATGCACTGAAAATCAGAGACGATAATACATGCACACACGACCAAGACCTTTCATGACCTCTGCTAACAACCCATGGTAAACAAACACCATGTTTCACTTCAGCATATGACTTCCATGACACCAATTACTGCTTTCCTAATATCCAAGCTTTGACGGCATCTTGTGACATTAGGGTGTCCAGGAGTTCAGAAACCATCAATAGTTTTTTACTGACTAGACTAGGGTAGGTTCTACTCATGGTAACCTCACATTTCCCGCTTGTGTGAACAACACAGACTATATTACAGGAGATGTTTTGTCTATGAGGTCATACAGTACATGGATATGGAGGATAAATGCAGTGTTCTGACAAGCTCGAATGATGTGCCAAGCATTTTGCGGTTCACGTTACAACTTTTTTGGCAGCGGCTTTTTGGATGAGCTAAGGCTCCCTGATTGCAGTTTGACTTCACACGGGAAGCAGCGAACACATCGTCGCCTGCCAAGGCTGAAAGGATGAAACGGGCAAGTTGTCCCCGAAAATTCCTGCCATCAATCCCGCTGGATATCCCTGAACGATTTACGTCCCTAAATGCTAAATTACATGTTGTCATAAGCGCTGGAGGTAGTTTACAATTCCCTGTTTTTGTTCGGTGACTCTATAGCCTGCAAACGACATGCTTTGCATTTATTATTATTATCTCTGGAGATATTTACATTGCTGGATTATACACAAAATACGCATTTCTCCCATCTGATTTTAGAAGGTGCAGGATGCCTGGGGCCAGCAGAGCCACATAATTTAGGATTTTTTGGCCTATGATGAGTTCTGTGCTCATTGCTTTTTTTTAATATTATTATTATTTATATAAATTGTATATGCATGATTCATCCATAGTTGCTGGGTTGTAATGCTTGATAAAAACATGAAGAGCAGTCCCAGTTCCCCCCCCAGGCTCAAGTCAACATGATGACACGGGCACCATAAGGTCCAGACAACTGGCCGTCTTTAAGGTTGAGTGGCCATGCATATGGTCTAATCGTGGATGAGGAGAGCGCACATTGATTAGCCCACATATCCATCAGGGCCGCACACATGCTAATGAGGATCTAGTCGTGCTAATCAAGAAAGAAGGGGCCGAGGTCACTGAGGTGAAGACGTGTTACGTGACACCGCTAGTCACTGACCCGCCCCGTGAAGTCACAAAGCCACGCCGCCAGCTCCACTTAATGAAAAGGACATTTTTAACATCCAAACACATTAGTGAAATAACCCAGATGTCAATTGGGTAAAAAGAAAAAATCACAGCTGTGCTGACTTTAATGAAAGAGAAGAAAAATACTCAAACTTTTGTTCTTTCAGCTTAACTGGATGGGAAGTCATTTTTCAGTCAGTACGTCTTGACCTCAGCTAGTTTCCAAGTCATCATCATGTCATTTCTACTCCAACTTGTGTGGCTGGATGCTATGCTTCCTGGAGGACATGTTTTTCCTGTAGCCTGTTTCCTGTTCTCCTCCATCCTCCAATGAGTGCCATTGTTTGCCAATTTCCCAAGGCCCACCTACGAAGGCAGCAGAACAATACACGCTACTTATTTTTCGCTCGATTGCAATGCGGCCATGGTCCTCCCGTGCGCTTCCCATTAGTGGGACTGCAAACAGGAGATGGCGAGCTTGGATGAAAGGATGGAGAGAGCATGGACATTGTCCTGTATTTTGAAAAATTGCCTCCTTTATTAGCAGCCTGCATTTCGGCTCCACCGGGTCATCTGAAGACAATCCACTTGGAGGCTTTTTCTCCTCGTTATGTTCAATCCTGCCAATTTTGGCCAACATCCCGGCTCACCTTGGCAACCGTAATATCGATAAGGCATTTTTAGTCATTTTCCCATTCGTCCTTGCTGTATTTTAGGGTGCCGATCTTTGTCTGTAATTTGTCACTGAAGACAATTGACTGGTCCATTTGTATTGCATCAAGCACTTTATATTCGTAAAACAGGAATAGCTTCCCAAACGTTCAATGCCGCGGCCGCATTAAACTTGAATGATTCTAAAATATGCTGCGCTTGTAGCAACCGGAAACGTCGGAAAATGTTGGCAAGGGGCGGGAGGGGACCGCATTAGTACGCTGGCTACATGTTAGCGAGGTAGCGCTGCGCATACCGCTGAGGTCCCATCAGGCTTCATTGTGCTGCGACACCACGTTTTCCCCTCAGAAAATCAATTCCGCTCAACGGCCGTTATGTGCTGGGGCTGCCACAGGTTAAGTCGAAAGAAGAGCTATTCTGCTGCGTTTGCCTTCAGAGTCCCTGATTGTGTTCTTTTCGTTTTTGTTAGTATGGGGGATGTCGCCAAACATCCATGAAAATATGATTTACATCACCAGAGTTTATATCGAGCGCATTTCAAGTCGTACTTTGACTTAAGAGTTGAATTTGTTCTGTGACTAAGCTCGCAGATTGCTTTTCTCAGGTTTTGTAGTGAGGTGCCTGTGAGCCAGCAGTGGGGCTGAGCAATTAAATTCAACTCGACATCACAATGTAGTCGAATGTCATTTTCAAATCGCAAAAGCTGCAAAGTTTTTTTTTTTTATGTTGAACTAAAAACGGATATGCCTCCACAAGTATCACCGGTGGGTGCTGAAATGCCACAAGTGATGGCTCAGCGATTTTTTTGGTGTCAAGTTTCAAGTTGCATTGGGAGAACGAAGAAATGTGCTGTTCATCACTCAGCATCGATTTAGCAAAGGAAACTGCCACTTCCCCCAGGAAGCCGCGCAATTTTCCCTTCGATGTGTTCAGCGGCTCTTCCAGCTGTTCCGAATCATCATTAATCTTTAAATATATCAGTGAAGTCATCTTTGGCACATTCCCAATGGATCTCATGAGAATTTGTTAACATGTGCCTCTCAAACTGGAATTCCTCGACTTGTTCGAGATGGATAACCAAACTCTAACACGGGGAATATTTTTTTGTACGATCTTTCAAAATATACCTTTGTCATTCTCATAATGTTTCGATCCAGACCGTGTTTCTTTTATTATTACACTAGGCTTGCTGCATAGTAAAAAATGTGCCCTGCACTGGTCTGCAATTTAGCAGACTTTAAATCCTTTTGAAACTCCATTCACGTCCCTTCTTGGCTCATATTACCGAGCCAGCAAATGCCGCCCCGACCCGATGACGGAAACGTCCTGTTTTACGCGCAACCGTAGTGACCCGCTGGCCAGACGATGATGGATACATCCATACGCTTTTCATGGAGCCGCTAACGCTTAGCCCCTGTGACCTTTCAACTCGGCGACACCCTCCCCGTGACAGGCTTGACCTTTGCGCTGACCCTGCCGCAGTGGCGATGTTTTTTATTGTCATGGCCCATTTCCATTCCGCTAGTCCATTTGGGCCCGACGGATTGAGACTGGAGAGGTGACCCCCTGCGCCCCCTCGCCCTCCCCCTTTGCTCCACGAAGGCTCCTGGGAGTCTGAATCATGGCTGTACATTTCGCTGGTGTAATAAGACACGTTGGCCTGGATAGACTCACACGCAGAGTACTAAAAATGAAATACTCTCACAGAGGCAGCTTTGAAAGACAAAGAAATAGAATAGAGCTGAGTGAACATCTCGAGTGCCTCGAGGCTTCAAGTCCATAATGAGATTCTGGCTCTTATTCTGGGTGTTTTAACAATAAAATCTTATTAGGGGACATATCAGGATGGCACGGTGGGGGATTGGTTTGCACGTCCACCTCACAGTTTGGCGGTGCAGGGTTCGATTCCAGCTTTCCTGTGTGGACTTTGCAACAAAAAAAATAATTCCCTGAAACTGTGTTGTCATTGTGTACCTTTGTGTGTATACTGGAAAAAATAGTGTTCTGAATTTACCCAAGTTTAGTTTATTCCGTGGTCACTCATCTTGCTATATTTTTAACGTAGATTTACATCCATTCTATTGAAAAATATGATCACTTGTTTTTATCCCCCACAATCCTTCCATGTCATTTTTGGTCAGTCTATTCTACTTTTCTGTCCCGGTCTTTCCCAATCCCGCTTGTCTTTTTCCATCACCCAGTCGGCGTGTGGGTTGCGTATCAGACAGACTGCTGCTTCCAAAAAGACGGAACCCCCCTACAGCCCGCCCCCCATCTTCCCCGGGCTAATGTCACAACAGTCCTCTACCACATTTTGTCAGTCAGCTGAGCCCGCAAGGTGCCAGCCAGCCAGCCTATCCACTCGGATGAAAGCACAGGCCCGCGGGAATAGAATTGGAATATCAGTGGGTTTTGAAATGACACGTGATGGACAATGGGCTTAATGGGCTTCGTCTGAGAAAGGGGTCATAATATGTCTGTGGGGATGGGGCTGCTTTCAGGGAAAACTTCCAGTGGTTGGGAGGCATACATTCCATTTTTCACTTTGATTATTATGACAATTCAATTACTTTGATTTGTGTATTTGTCATAGATTCCTTTTTTTTTTTTTACCTCAGGAAATAATCATCTCAAACTGCCGCCACTGTTAATATTAGATTTTTTTTCACAATTTGAAACAGTTTCCAGATGTCTTAGTTCAAGGCCCCTGACATTCTTCTGTCAAAATACACAAAGGATAGATCATCACAACACACTTAACATCCTCTTGTCACATTCTGGTTGAACGCATTCTCTTTTACAGGGTTCTTTGTCATGCAAATGGAGAGTATGGATTCGGTTGCCCTGACAACCGATGACTGCTTGGGCCCTAGGGCATTGCGTCTGTGTTTCCTGACCACTGGTGGTAGTTTTCAAAAAGTGACAGGCAAAAAAAAAAAAATTCTAGCATTCTTATTTACTTATTTTTTTGGTAGTGTTTGAAGACGTCTGCATTTTCAGCCTCTTTCTGGAGCTTCTGCATCCAGACTCCAAATGACACTGACTCAAAACAAGACGTCAAGTGGCTGGTGCATTTGAAAATGCACTCTGCACGTACACTGGTTCACTCTGACCTTTCGGAAACTCGGTGCATCGTATGTAATCATAGTGCACCAAAAACTGCCGGTACACGCACCGGGCACTCTGACCGGGATCACGGTGTGCCGGCTGCGTTGGGAAATGAATGGGAGTGCAGCACACTCTGCTTCTCTGAGCAGACTTACTCAGAGTCCACAGGCATCAGGGTGAATTTCCAAACGCGCCCTCAGTGACTGCTGACTGCACGTAAATGAGCTGTGGCACAATGTCACACTTCAATCCCTGTGATGTATTAAAACTTATTATATTATGATCATCAATTGTGGAGATTATGGTGTTAATGAATTAACGATGGTTTGTGTTACTTGTTCATTAGTGCTGAGACTCAAAACGTATTATATTGCTGCTGAAGCTCAAGGGTGATTTTGAAACTTTTGTTACACAAGCAAAACAGTGAGCAATGGAATACGATGACAAATAATTCAATCATACAAGCCCAGGAAATATCAGTGCATAGCCAGTCTGATAGCGTTGGCCTCACCTTCTTGAGGTGCCCATTCTTGGTGCCCAGGAAGACCACACTGTGTCCATTATAGGTGTAAGAGATGACCGAGGTCAGCCTTTCGCGACTCTCCAAGTAAACTGTGCGGCCCGCTACCAGCTGAGAGCCCCCCAGAGGTTGATTGATGTCCAGGCCGCAGAAGTGGTCGTCAATGGGGACAGGCTGTGTGCAAAGGGAAAAAAAAGAACTGTGAAATAATTCAAATGGCCACTTTTTCGTGTGAGAGGAAGATAAA
The DNA here is from genome assembly GCF_059516105.1 of Syngnathus floridae. Lineage (NCBI taxonomy): Eukaryota > Metazoa > Chordata > Actinopteri > Syngnathiformes > Syngnathidae > Syngnathus > Syngnathus floridae. Next base: position 14,024,244 of record NC_142423.1, on the reverse strand, counting down.
AGAAGATGGCGGGAGAGTGAAAGAACAACGGATTGGGGTTGACAGATGTGCGCGAGAAGAAGAGAGTTAATGTGAGCCGGGAAAAGGGAAGAAAATCAGCGGTGACGTGTGTGAATAAAAAACGAACTCCTCCGTGTTAAGCGCTTGTTTTTTTTTTTTTCTTCCCTGTGTTTAAAAACAGAAACTTCAAACGCTTTCTCTTCGGCCGTGCTTATCGACTGTGAGCGCTGGCAAATTCGCCATGATGGCAAAGCGCATAAAGCGGTGCACATTTTGCACCTGTTCTCTGTGATTGTCGAACACTTGATGCCACATCAGACAAAAAAGCCGTGCCAGAGATGTCTTGATGCTTGATATCATCAAAGAGCGCCGCGTGTTTTTTCTTCCGCTTTACACGCATCTCAAAACTTTAAGTAGCTGCTGGCTGTATTTGCTAATTTGCTCTCACTGCCCCTTGTTGTTGACACGTTTACAACTACACCGGTGCCGAGAAACAGGTTCAATTCATTCCCTGACCACGCTCGTATTAAATTATCTTTCCCTTTTCAATAAAATCCTGTAGTATTAGTCGTTTTTCAAAGAGGATAAAGAATCTATTCTTGTGAGTATTATATAGTGTCTAAATAAATTGCTCCATCATTTGCGTTATCTATCTTTCCTAACCATTAGCCTGTCAGTGGCGTTTTGCATTGTCTGTTAGCACTGAGCTAAGAAACCTTCCTAAGTCAAAGCTAGGTAGTCGTTTTGAATAATTGTTTCATTGCTGGCGTCGTGCACTTTCCACTTATATGTTCGATTTAACGATAGTGAGACATCAACAAGTGACAACAGAGATGTGGCGAGGGACGATTGTTCTGTACTGTCAAAAATATCGAATCTGAGAAAATATGCATATTTTCGGGTGAACTGAATTTTCTTAAATAGTGAACATCAGCAGTTGAAAATTCATATTGAATCCTATTGTAAAAACATTCATCGCTGAGGACAGAGAAAGTGGATTGATTCCTTTTCTATTTGCATTATGTGCACACAAACTGCCTCTTAGAATTCCATCTGAATCATGCCCTCTATTTACATCCATTTTCAAAGCAGCTAGGGCATTTGTGCTGAATGCAAGCGTCCATCTGTTACACATTATGCAAAAAATAAGAGCACTTTCCGTCAAGTTATTCTAGAAGAACAACACATCAGACGTGATTAAATTTGCACTGCGATGTATTCACTAATTCTGCTTTGGCATTTCTGCCTCCTTAGCACCACCGCAGCCACCACCAACACATCCCCACTCCTATCATTATGCGTAATGAGTCCGGTGAGTCAGACTCATTCAAAGCACGAGTTGCTGCTTGGTGTAGGGATAAACGTGCCTGAAATTTACTGTATAAGAACATTCAATAAGGTGCTCTTATTATTAGAAGTTAAAAAGCACTTACTGTGATTTACTTGGTAACCATAGTGTCTTCAGTAATACATGACATTTAATTTTTTTTTTCCCCAAAATTTTCACTATTGGTCAATACAGACATGCAGTCTGTAGTTTGATATCTGTCTTTTCAAATACCTTTGTTGTTTTTCTTTAAAGTAGAATAAAGAAGCATTTCAGACTCTAATCTTAGCTCTGAAAAAAATATCTGATATCAGCTTCTAAAAAACATTTAACAGAGCATGCAATTAGACTTGATTGCCGCTCTTTTACCGAGAAGCGTGCGATGTAATGATAAGTTGTCAGCACCGAGCCATTGTGTTTTATTTTGTTCCTTAGGTTAACGGGCACCGCAAGATTAATTATTGTGCGATTATGTATTTACAGCCCGCCTCAGCTGCTTTGACTTGAATAACAACCTATTTGTTTGATAGCATAGTAGAATCAAAGTGCACGCTGGAAAGCGACGCAGTAATGGATATGATTGTTTTCATCATTGCTTTCAGCCCGTTCCTGTGAAAGCCTCATTATGCATAATTGTGGCTTTTATGAAGGCGTAGTCACGGACATGTGCGAGAAAAGCACTTTTTTCTCAAGATGAAGAATCCTCGAGAGGTTTTGAGCGGTGCTGACAGGGACACGAGTGGAGCGACGAGGATGAGGGGAGTGGAAGGGGATTAGAGGAAGGTGGGCGTTGGTGGCCAAACCCCTGAATGAAATCAAAGCTTCCTGCCAAGTGTGATTAGCTCCGTGGGTTGAATCTCTTCCAAGCTCCCTGCACTCTTGGAATCCAGAATCGGACTCTGCTTGGATTTGTAAACATGACTAATCAAAGAGTATATTTCCGTCTATACTGCTTTCCACCATGTTAGTTTACAGTCCTCTCTTGTTTGCCACTTGTGATATTAAAGATATCAAACCAATTATGGATAAATTGATGGTAGGCTTCTCAAGGCATTGTGTATGTGCCTCAATGCACTGGGATAAAAACATTGTAAGTAAATCTGGATGATAATTGGATCAGTTCACCTACCGCCTTAGTGCACTGCACGTCCTTTCCCAGCAGCCAGTGCAGCTCCAGGTGTCCTTCTCCCTGGTAGCACGACCGCAGCCTCTCCGTGATGCGTGTGTTAATGTCCTGGATGGTGAAAACGCACAGTGCGGAGTGATCGGACGGATCGTGATACTGCTTCTGTCCCTTGGAAAAGACGGCAAAGAGCACGTCATCCTGAGCGCCGATGTTAAGTGTCTGGGCCAAGATCCTGCCAGCCTTGGACAGATAGGCCGCCTGCAGCAGACGGTACTCCTCACCCCGGTGAAGGCAACCCACTGGAAGCGACACGTAGGAGTGGAACTTCTTGTCGCCTTTGCAGAGGCGGATGATGCGTGAGGTGTAGAACAGGTCGTCGGGCGAGCCCCCGGACGGCATTCCGTTCTCCGGCGTCTCCGGTTGGACGGTCATGAAGTAGACAAAATGACCACTATCGAAGCCGTAGATGTAGTAGATGTCGAAATGCGGGACGAGAGCCAAGGTGTCTGAGGGGATTTTGATGAGCGACGAGACGAAGTCGGTGTGAAGCTCGTAGTCGAGCATGGCGGACGATTCCGGGTCGTGAGGCAGCTTGCGGCTGGAGATAGTCGGGAAGTAGTCCTGCTTCCCTCCAACTGCTGTACCGATGTAGAGCGTGGCATCCTGAACCAGGGAGGGAACCACCACCCCGTACATGGTCCCCGACTGCGTGTCGCTGGACAGGTAGTGTTCCTTCTTATGAGTTGGCTCCCCGAGGATGAACAAGTCATCAAGTCTCAAGAGCTTGCAGACGCCCTGGTAGAGGCTACCGCACGCCAGGAGGCGGTTGTGGGAGTAATCGATGAGCAGCAGCTTGTTGACGTTGTCCGTCGAGGCGAGGGGCTCCGAGCAGGGCTGCACAATCAGAGGAGGGTAGCACGCTTTGTTGTCGTACTCGGGCCCCGTGGCGTGGGAGACTAGGAGCGTGAGGTTGGCTGACAGCTTGTAAATCCGATTGACGGCGCCGACGTAGAGGGACCCCGTGGACTGATGCACGGAGAGGTGGTTCAACGGCCACTCTCGCCGCTCCGACGGGAAGATGTTCACCGTCTGTCCGGCAGTTATCCTTTGACTCACGAGGATGAGCGTCAGTAGCCCGAGTGCCCCGAACCGTGACATGACCTTCAGAGGGCCGTGAAGTTTAGTCAAGCGGCCGTAAGTCCATCTTTTATGTACGCACGTTCCCATCCCCTCGGGGCTCCGACCAACCTCCGAGGTCTGCGTGTCAGGTGAAAGCCCGAGAAGCCCGTCGTACTTGTCCAGGTAATTTCACATTCCTCTGAAAGAGAAGAAGCGAGACGTTTTGATCAACTCTTTAAATATGTTCCTTCTCGTCTGAAGTGTTCTTTGGTTATCATCAGCAGTTGCTTGTTTTCTGCTTGTTTTCCCATCTGCTTGTGCTTTATCAGACTCATGATCCATCAAAGAAACAAGCCCTCATTTGTTCTAAGCGTCTCATCGTATTTCCAAGAGAGAGATTCATGTTCCCCCCACCGTCAACTGAGGAGCTTATTAAAAATGTGCCACCCCTTTCAGGAGAACTAACCCCTGCCTATTACTCCAACAAAGCAGCCACACAATGTCGCTGCGCCTGCCGACTCTTTTGGTTGCGACCCAAATGTATTCCTCATGGGTCCGTGTTTGGGGCTGCCTCTTCTATCCCGGGCACCCTGTCATGTTCACTTAAACGGTTGAATCCAGGAGGAATTAATCACTCTCCAATGCAGTCAACATTCCCCAAATTAATCAGCCTCTTTCCAGGGATGGCAGGGAGTCATTAGAGATTCCAAACCAGGCAGCATCAACCCGAGCACTTCCCTTTTTAATTTCATTAGCATATTTTATGTAGCTATCTCCTGGGGGGGGGGGCTGGCAAACAATGCCCCTCAAAGGCGGGATGAGCTCGGATGAGTCGGACACGTGGCAGTGAATGATGTGTTCACATTTTCTTATCACGAGCTTACTTGTGCCGGGCTGCGTCTGCCGCGAAATGAATTAATTTACTTTCAAACAGGTTTTCACCTCCAAACAAAGATGAATGTGAAGTGACGCCCAAGACGGGCATGGCGGATAAAGTGGCTTTGCATTCACAGCTGCCATACCAAAGTCCATTAAAGAGCGGTGATAAAAGGTGCCTACTCGGAGGATAGAGCATAAATTAGCAAACGTGCCATCACCCTAAATCTGTCGGGGTGTCGTCATGCATCGACGGGCGCCTAAAGGCGGCCATCCCCATTTTTTCCCCCAGTTTGTGTCATTCTCGCTAAGCTGTTGCTGAGAAAAACGGGTGAATAGTCGTGATTTTGCGGACCCAAAACAAAACAATGGAGTCCTTTTTCTTTCAAGGCCTCAAGCAGCGAGTTGTGGTAGCCCATTTCTTCATAGCTTGAATCGTTACCAAAATCTTGACCTAATGTGCAGGGTCAACTACTCTTCCCAGTGTGCGTGGATATAAATAACCCAGATGAGTTTGCTATTTTACCCAACTTGTGTTACTTTAGAGATTAGAACCTCAGAACTGTGACATAAACTGTGATGCCTCTACGTTACTTAAATCATTCTCCGTGAGGTGACTCTTCTGAATATCGTTTTTTTTAGGATACTTCTTGGTTAAGTAGAGGCTAAATGATGTCAGGAAAACGGGAGCGTGTAAGACGAGGTCACTCGTGATGCGTTGGCCGTAAAACGGGACGCCCCGTCGAGTTGAGCGCGAACCAGGAACTTAGCGGATGGACTGACACTGAGCTGGCTGGCTCCCTGCCCGAGCATTACGGCACCTCCCGTCCATCTGTCACCGCCACGGTTGCCCCGAAGTCGCTTTAAAGTCCGTAGCCGCGTCACTCGTTTTTTGGCAGGCTCGCTGCCAGCGGCTCTGCCAATAATTGGCCACTGAAGGCCAACTAAGATTCATTTTCTAACGTTACACTCAAACGCGCCGAGTGTCTTTTTTGTGGAAAATACCTCATTCTTGTGACAAATTTTGATGATGATTAGAAACAAATCTGACTTTGAAAACGAAATCATTTAGCTTTTCTAAAGCTTCTTTGTTGAAATTGCCACATTTGAATAGTGTCATTGTGAAGATTTGAACATTCTTCTTTCACTTTCTCAAGGAAGCTGTGGTGTTTTGTCCTCAGCATGGCCTGTGGATTAGCAGGCATGACTATAAAGTCTTTGTAGAGTTGGGGTGATTTAAGTAAAGCAGCATTCCTTAAACCGTAAAAGTCACCAGATTTTTTCTTTTTATGAGAGGTGCTTGTGTGCAGGAAATTTGAATGTGATCAAGACTTTCATGTGACAAAGTAGTCCTGTTGCACCCTTAAAACTGCCGGGTGAAAAAAATGCACCGATCTACTAACTTGGGGCAATTTGACTATTCTTCTTTGTAGCTCCTCGTGGCGCGTCAGTGCGCAAATATTTCTGTTCTCGTCAGAGTCATTCAATCGGATTCATTCAAGTCTGAGCTCTGGCTGAGCCACTCAAGGACATTTGAAAAAAAAAAAAAAATCTCGTAAACGGCGTTTGAATAAGTGTTTTTTTCTTCTCCTGAGATCAGAGAATTTTGTAGATGACTTCAAACATTGTAGTTTTGTTGGTCTCATTGGAACATCAAACCAGACCTGAGAAAAACGAAAAGGTCATTGCTCCAGAGATGCAAAAGCAGATCAAATCATAAAAAGGATGTGTGTGAAGACAGTGGCTTTAAATAACATGTAACATCAACGAGACCTGAGTGTTGAACGTCTACGCTCCGAACCCTCTGAGCATTTCGTAAACAGCAGGGGGGGGGGGATCAAATAGGAAGCGCTGTTAGCAAGTGGCGCCTTGCTCGTTTCACCCATTGCTTCTCAGCCGGCTCCGGTGACGTCTGAAGCGTGCAGTCATGCCGCTCACTGTTTACTCTGGATTACAGAGAAGCTCTTCACATTCAAGCTTGAATACGCCGACTCGACACTCAGACACGCTCCGGCCCGGACATTTGACACGAGAACGCGCCTCAGGGGAGGTATGGGCACTTGCTAGGGTCTCCATGGGCAGGCCTCCTGCGTTCACCTCTTCCACATACACAACCCTCGCAACTTGGATGAAGATCAGTCCCGCCAAATGCGTCTTTTTGGATTCCAACACTGTGAACTGCTGTCAGGATTTCTGTGGCGCTGTGTTGGGCGGCATTCAATCAGAAGGGGTACTTTGGGTTGGTTGGTTTGTTTGACCCATCTGCCATTGGAGATGAAGGGAAATGTTCAAAATATTTTTTCCTGCTCACTAAAATGATCATACAGTGTTTAGTTTTTCAAACTTTAAGATTGAAAGTAACATGACATCCTAATGGCGCCATTCAATAGGTATAATTCAAAAATTATATTATATAATATAATTTATATTGTTATATAAATATATGTTATGTTATATATTATATAATTTTGAAATAGATTATAAATTATAATCTTTTATGATAATATATTTTGATGTCATTAACTAGCCAACAAGTCTAAAAATAAGGCTAAATTAACACTTAAACACTTCATTCAAGTGAGTGTGAGATGGTGAACGCAGTGGGCAGGTTGCAGGGTTGTTTTTTTCCCAAAGGTCAGAAGCTACAGCTCAGCCCTCACACTTAGTCAACAATGGGAGTCATTGTCACAAGCATCAGTGGTGATCAAATAACATTTATATATTTATTTATTTTTGTCACTGCTGTTCCGCATGGCCTGGATTTATGAGGCCGTTTGTAGCAATAAGACCATAAGACCACGGGGGCGGCTAAGTGAGCGGACTGCAACCATCACAACAACTTCTGGCCTCATGATTACAAGGCGGTCGGGCACATAACAGCCAATTTTCCCTCGCAGCAGTGCTTGTTTTTAACTTTTCAAGATGGGCCGTCGATGAAAGGTCTCACTGTGTGCCAAGTTATCTTCTCCTTTCTCACTTCTCTACCGCAGCGAGCACAGGGCAACGACTCACAATTAAATCAGGAATAAATATTATTAACCAGCAGGTGAAGAGCACCATCGTTTGTCGCTCTCAGGGCTGCCCTGTTGAATGGGCTAATTACAACCTGTCAAGATAATAGTGTGTGTAAAGTGTTTGCTAATTTGTGAGTATTTTGACAAAAGCATCACATTTTGTGTTAAGACACCCGGGAACAGAAAAGTGAAAAATGCATAGTATGTCTACTTTAAGTGGAGATGTAGGGATTAGTCTAAAATGTCTTACAACACTATATCGTTGATATATAGATGGGTTTTTCCTGTCTGGGTTTTGCTGTACATCCACGTGGTGGTGGCGGCGGTGTGTGTGTGTTTGCGTGCGTGTGTAGCGGTTGTACACGTTACACATGAACGAGCTGGGAGGCCGCCAGCCGCAACATAACTTGACTTCCAAATGAATAAATGAAGGCAATTAGTGGATCTGTTTACAATGTTGCGGAGACAGAAGTAGGTCAAATGTGGCCGAGGCAGGCCCAGCGTAAGAACCGCATGGGCTGGTACCTTCCCGGGTCCACGTCGGGAAAATTAGGGCGCCGAGACGGCGTCTTTATTAGCGCTGACTTTTGGAGCGGATGTCATATTGGATCAGAGTCGGGTTTATTAGGAAAAGCGGCGTTTTTGTGATGAGCACTCTACGGCCTTTTATCGCCATGACGGCAGCCCAGGGCCAAACACACGTATGTGCGCTGCCTGCACACGCCTCAGAGGACATAATGTGTAGCATGAATGCTCGCGCCGTAGACCCCCACAGGAAATATGCACTGTTGCCACACAATGAAATTCATGACATTTGGCCCGTGGTTCATTTTCATTATATCAGCATTCCGTCTGCATTGAGGGTAGCGGGGTATTAAATTTATATTTAATACAGAGCAATGATTCAATTGTGAAATTAACAGTGTGTGAAAAGACGCATCTCTTAATCCTCATTAATTCCCGTCGTGTCGCATGAGTCTGTCTGTACGCTTTGTTCTTGTTCCTGTCGGCTCGCTGTGCCGTCAGCTTCTAGTTTGTCAATCAAACGGTTTAATGGGCATGGCTAGTATATGTAAATGTTTTTACGCCACAAGAATCCTCCCTAGCAACAAGTAACCCTGCAACATGAAAGGTAAAGCTAATGTCTATTCCAGTTTGTTCCTGTAGGTATCACTAGAGTGCATTTGGGAATGGATGTTTTGCACCCAGTATTGCTAACTTCGCAGGTTAATATCTGCAGCTAGATTTAGCAACTTTTACGACCCTCTTGTCAACTAATTTGGAAAATAAAATGGGCTGAGATTGGAAGGTCAACAATTCGGCAAAAAAAAAATCATCCTGCTTGTCAGTTCATGTTACCACAAGTTCTATCTGGGCTCCTTCTGGTGGTGCACCAAAGAATTCCTGATTTAGACGAATTTCACGTATGGGCTCTAATCCAGCAAGATTTTTATATAAGTCTGCCCGGTTTTCATGGTTGGTGACTATAACTGATTCCGTTCTATAGTTTGTGTGTGTGTGTGGGCATTATTTGCTTCCAGATATCAGCATAACCTCCCATTTATGCTCAAAAGCAACAGATTAACGGTAAAAATTGCAATCGTGGGTAACATCATTCTCTGCCTCATAGCTCTGCACACCCGCATCGTCATTTTGTTTTCCGCTTCTCCGACAGATAAAACTCCTGATTGCCTTTTCGGCCCCCACCGGCAGATTTTTTTTTTGGAGCTTCAGAATTCCCCCAGGCCCTCGCGTCTAATCTCAATGCTAGAGCAGGACTCCATGTCTGGCGGGAGCTGTAAAACGGCACTATGTCATGGCAACACGCTCGGCTTCTACGTCGTAATAAGCGAAGGATGCTCGAAGGAAGTCGGGCCGAGGCAAATGTGACACAGGGGGACAATTGCGACACATCGCCACAACGCAGGCGGTGAAATCCCCCGCCTGCCCGCCCCTCCCAACAGCTACCCCCCAGCATCGCATGCCATTATCTGCGCCCGCATGCATTATACATGCAGATACAGGACTGTATCTGAAATTGCTGTTAGGAAAAGGCGGCCAGATGAAGGGCACGGCTGCCACAGTCGGATTTAGCCATGCGTGGCCGTTCTCCTCCCATTCCTCTTTCCCGGGATCTGTCTCCGCTTGTCCATAAATCTCATTGTCGGCCCTCCCCGGTTAATGGTGACCTCAAGCGGGCTTCTCTCGCCCGCGTTGCATTGGCGATGAGCGACAGAATGGAAAGTCAAAGTGACCTTTGGTTCTGTGGTGAATACCCCAACTCTTCTATAATTCAGCAAAGGAGAAGGAAGGGGAAGGAATGCGTTTGTGGTGGTGGTGGTGATGCATCACCTGCTGCATCAGCTGCTCACCGCGCATCATCTTTAATGTTTCTTAAGTGCACGGGCGAGAGCGAAAAGGGCTGAGCCACGGAGGCCCCACCAAAAAAAGATCTGCGGACACCGCCGTTGCGCAAGAAAGGATTGAAATGTGAATTCTCTCACTCCAGCCTAAAGGCCAGCATGACAGCAGAAGTCCAAGTTGCGATTAGCCATTTTATTGGGCTCTGGCTTTGAGCTTTGTCCATCCATCCATTTTCTATACTGCTTATCCTCATTAAGGGTCAATCAGTCACACTCACAGGACACATTTGACAATTTCTTACATGAGGTGTGGAGGGAAAAGCAAGAGAACTTCTTATAAAGCATAATGACTCCGACTGATGTGCAAATTCATGATACGTTGCCGCTGTAGGAATGGAACCGCATTTTAAATCGAGAAGGATCTGAAATGTGACCTCGCTCGCCGGTCTGAGGACGAACACCGTAGCAGCAGTCTTTTGTACTGCTCCAATTCCTTAACAGCCATTTTTATTAGGCTCAGTCCACTACTCAGGCTGCAGATTTGAGATTTGGGGGGGGGGGGGGGGGTTTGTTCGAGTTGACAGTCTGCTCTCGTGTTCAACAACGATACATTTCCACCCAGACTGATTCGGTTATGAGCTCGCTGGGCCGCGTTGCCTTCGCATGCATAAATCATTGGGACCTGCCGGGGGGAAATCCATTACGTTTGGCAGCAACTGCACCCCAGCGAGGAAAAATAATCAAACTCGGTGCTGTCGTGCGTCCCTGTGAAGCCGTGACGTGCATATGTCCATAGATCCATAAATCCTGCATTGTCGCATACAAGCAAAATCAAAGGCTTTATTTTGAGGAAGCACCTGTGCGCGTCCTCGCTTTCGCCCTCCCCCCCTTCGGCCCTTACGACTTGGTATAGCCAATGACGCTAAGGTTGGAAATAGCTGGCGCGAGATGTGATGATCGACAAAGAAATTACAAAAGGAACAGCTGCTCACTTGTAGAAAGAAGAGCAAGGAAGTGCAGAAATAGTAACAGTTGATAGAAATACAATCAGGATACGAGCAGTACATTTATCTACTTTCCAATAAAACTTACTGCGACACTATACTTTGCCCAAAAATACTTACAGTATCATGATACCTTGCCAAAGATACTGATCGTATCGTAATTCTTTCCCAATATTTTCTGATATCAGATTTGGTATCATGATACCAACGTTAGCACAATCCTTAGCCAAGGATACTCGTGGTCTCACAATATCTTCCTAACGATATCAATATCATTATGATATTGACTGTATCATGATCACCGATTACTAGACAATAATACTGATTGTACATTGTAGGCAATACATTTTGAGTCACGCATCACTTTGCCAACTGATAGTGTTACGATTTGTTCCCAAACGTAGTCGAGATAGTTTGCGATTGTGATGGTTTCACCGTACTTGACGAATGAATGAATATTTTCAAGCCACCTTTTTTTAACTCATTAGATAAGAGAATTCTTACTCGCCAAATACCGAGCCTACTTGCATTCCCACTAAGCATCTGCCGTTCCCCGAGCCATTTTTAACATTTAATCCGCACAGCAAACACCATTGCAGCGGCCACTCATCCGAAGCCTGTGCAAATATACGCATCAACCCGGATTATCTTCCCCGACAGTTGCTCTGGTCTTTTTAGGCCCAACCCGGATTGTCCCTAATTCCACTCACAAACTTGCTCGGCGATGTTGTGAAGTTGAAGATGATAAAACAACCCGGCAAGCAATGAAAAGCACGGGTGTTGAAAATTCGGGACAGTCGTTTGACTTCAAGCTCTCCACATCTATTAAATAAATCACACCTGGATTTGGTCACCAAGGTGTGACCCTTCTGTGGCCGGATTGGCTACTAATAAGAAAAGAGACTATCTCCCATGGTCAGCTGTCAGGGACTTCTTTTTTAGTCTTTAATGATTTGCATTATGAATGTGGGCCATTGATTTTCGACTGAGGCTGAATTTATTCAGGCAGTGCTTCTCAAATGGTGGAATGGGCCCCTTGGGGGGGTTGGGACCCCCAGGGAATATGTTAATTAGGTTACAATTGTATGCCTAGGTGTATTTGTTACAATTTTATTGACAAATGACACTATTTATAGTCACTGAGGGGAACTGTGGGGAGTGAAATATTTTTTTCTTCCTCATAAAGATCAAACAGACCGACTTGTTATTATCTAACGCCTTTAAATTGGTCACTGAAATCACTAGCGCTAAGGTTTATGCGCTCGTCATTACGCCTGGTACGGTCCTTATATCACCCGTTCAAAATACTGCTTGAAATTATAGGTATGACAAAAAAAAAATTGGGGTCCGTGACAGAAAGTCAGGTACGATCGAATGGAGTAAAATCAAGATTTAGGTGTATCTCCAACCAGCTTGACTGAATATGTGCACGGACAGTATTCATAAGACGTTTTCGGGAACATTGCCGACCCAGCATGCTTATTTTTAGGTTCCGTTCCAGCTTTCCCAGAACACACTTTCTCGTTGTTGAAGACAATTGCCAATTTTTTTAAAGTGTGAAAAAAATGCTTAAAAGTCTCACAAGTGATATTTGATATCATGTGGCCTTGTTGGGATTTTGCCCCCATTTTGCCATATTTACAACATGGTCAACTGGTTCATTATTTTAATGTTCATATTAGTTATTAATCTGACTTTTAGGGTAAATCTAGCAACATTTCCGTGAAAACTCCCCAGCGGCTGATTAAAAGTAGCTGCAGTATGGCATGGAACAGATGTCAAGTTACAATAGCCACAGGACAGCGGGAAGTGCAAGATGGTCTTATCATGATTATTATTGTTAGGACAGAAGCACCCGATGGTACTTACAGCTATTCGATTCAAATTAGTCAACTAATGGACCGATTGCTGAAGTTCATTTTCATACATTTATATGAAAATGTTCTGAAAAAGTCCCCATCATCATTTTTTCACTTGAGTGTTAGCCATCCATTATTCCCTTTCGCTCATCTCACAGTATGAAGTTAAAACGTTCACCGAGACACGAACTATGAAATCTATTTATAAAAAGAAAAAAAAAAAGATTTTCTGAAGCGTGCCCGCCTTCCCAACTGCCCAGAGGAGCCACTCCAGAAATTAGTCAAGTTATTATGCTTTGTTGTGCTTTCGATGATCATATGTTGCTTGTTTTATGACTAAAGTTCCGGAAGTGTTTGTCGGAACAATTTGAATTTGGTGGTTGGCGACGACATTTTGCCAGAGTGTTCTTCTGGCTGCACGCTGAGCAGCCAGAGTGGCCATCTGGCAGGTGAGCCGCACGTTTTCCACACGTTTTCACTGCCTCTCCTTCCTCTCGTTGCCTCCGCTCACACTTAATGTCACCCCCACTTGCAACCTTCCTCCAGGTTGAAAATCATCTGGTCACGTACAAAATGTGAGCCTTTATAAATATCATGATTTGTTTCACTTTTGGCCTATACGATATTAAATATTTGTAAAATATTTTATACTCCTGATTATTCCAACAATTCATTGAATAAAAATTAGATCCAAATTTTCATTACAATAATGAGGCCAAATTTGAGCTAGCCTTCTTCCAATCTGTTAACTCAGATGGCAAGATTATCATGAGCGATAATCTTGCGGCGTGGGAGTTTAAGAGGGATTCACACACACACACATATTCAGGGCTATCAATCATGAATATTAAACCTTTTCAATATGGATTATAGGTTCACAAACTTTGGCCTAGACATTACTTTTTCCTCTTCTCTGTACTTTGCTGCAGTATAAATGCCCGGTGGCTCCCTGGCCCCTCTAAAAGGTCAGTCTTAGTACGACAGTTAACGTCGTTTGTGGGAGGAGACTCGCAATTGTGTGTGTTGCTTTGTGTTGATCATATCAAGTTGAAAAACATACTTTCACATTTTCAAAATCGGTTTAGGTTACCCAAATGAAAGCTTTCCTCCCCGTCCCGGAGCACGAATATTAGAGCCCAGCCTCGCCTATTCACAACATTATAGGGATAAGCTCTTCAATTTTTATTTAATTTTTTTACAAAAAAAAAATACTTTGGTAACCAAGTTATTCCTTTTTACAGTCACAATGAAAGTGTTCCCCCTGCCCCAGAATAACAAATGGTACAGTCCTGTCTGTTAAAAAATGTCATCCAGCCAGCATAATACACACACAGTCACACACACACACACTTTTGTTAACAGGTCAATCTCCTGTATTGTGTGCTATGAAATTAGGCAGGTGTACTTAATGTTACGCCACTACACTAACACTGTTCCTCCTCCTCCTTGCTGGGCTGGAGCATCCTAACGGTCAAGTTTAATCAGCCTCTCAGTGGGCAACGGCCTCACAGTTTGGGGGAGGTGTGGATGCTCTGGAGGCGGTTGGGGGGTGGGGGGGGTAGCACGCTGGGGTATGACTATAGTAGTAGTAGCCGCCGCTGTGCACTCACACACCATGTAATTGTGTTACATACACTAATTCGCCTGATGCACTAATGCCTGTGCTGCTGACCCACATCAACCCCCCGGCCCCAACCCACCCACATCAGCCCCCCCCCTCCCGCCACCCCTCCTGCATCAATGCCACTGATTGAACCGGTATAATTCAAAATTCTGTTGCGTTTCTCGACCTTTAATGGGCATCAGAGAGATGGCCTTCACCGCCGATGACACAGACAGATGTTCTCAAGGACGCAAGTCATCTGGCATCACCTCCAAGTTCAGGATGACAAAATAATGCATGCTCACCGGGAGGTAGTGCGCTCAGAATGACTTCATAAATAGAAATGACCCCCCCCCACCCACCCACCTAAAAAAGGCTCCACGATCAAAGAGATCGATAAAAAATGCAACAGAAGCTGTTTTTTATGCTTCGTCTGAATGCACAGCCAGTTGCTGTCTTCTGAAAACATTCTTTGACAACTGATTTTTAATTCGATACCAATGAGGAATCCCATCATGTATTTCTAGTCACTGATTTAGCTGTACTCCGGCTGGATTTACTCGGCACGCTTCAAGTGACGCAACTCAGATGTTTCGCTGTCAAGTGACACAACTGGGCATGAAAACGGCGTAAAACGAAATCAGCCCTCTCAAACTGTAAAAGTTACGATTTTCCTCCATAAAAGAAATGATGGAATACATGCATGACAACTTCATTCATAATTATATGACGACTTCTCTTTTAAAAATGACCTCGTAAAATTACAAATAAATCCTTCATTCTTATAATATTTTTTTTTCTTGTCAAAACAACCACTTCCATCTCTTTAAAAATGACTTCATTATTTTTTAATTCTGACTTTTGGACAACCATTCAGTCATGCGAATAAAGCCCAAATTTGGATCAAAATCAGGCACTGTATTTTATATGCCGTATTCCCTCATTAGAACAGTCATATTGATTATGTGCCACTTGTAATGTATATACATGGAAATATCCTCTCCAATAGGCTTGGACTCATATGGGACCTGCAGCTTGTGTAAAATCCAGGCTAAAACCGCTCAGATGAACTCTGCTCATCCCAAATCCAACTTCAGCTCCCATTCTCATTTGAATTCTAAAATTAGCCATCGACTGATAAAAGTGCAGGCTTGCTGCCTTTGCGGCTGAGGCCGTCGACTTGGCTCCATCGCTCTTGCTTCCTCTTCTCGAGCCCCTCTGGAGGGGTCCGGGAAGAAGAAGAGCAAGAAGAATAGAAGCAGCTCCAACTGGCCTGTCCAGATAAGGCCAACCCAGGAGGTTGGAAGAAAGAGGACTTTCAAGGGGTGCAAATCCCTTCTAAATGACACCCATGTGCACCGGTCAACATTGGGGAGCTTGGCACGTCCACAACTGGACTGTGCCTGTGCAGCTTTTTATCTCCATCCCAGTGCTCCCAGTGTGTGTCGATCCCACATGCACAGTGGTGATTAATCAATGCACATTTAGAGGAGCGGGACAAAATCCTTCCCCCAAGGCAGCATAGAGTCCATAAAAGCACCAAATGAATCTGATGCACATCAGACCACTCACAGTCCTATCCCTAACAAACTTGGATTTTTTTTTTTTTTAACTTAATACAAGAGCTGCACTCACCTTGAAAGATGACGAGACTCACGCATGAGGACGCCCGGTCAGGTCAGCGTGCGTGCGTGTGCACGCGTGGAGACGCTTTGTGGCTTTTACGCGTGGCAGCCCGGCAAAGTGGTGCGCGCAGCGGCGTGCATTCTCTCTTCCATCGAGTGAAACCTCCCGCAGAACTGTGGCATTGATCATGTTCCCGCGTAGCCAACATTTAATCTCTCTCTCTCTCTCCTCCTCTCTCCCCTCTCTCTCCGCTCGCGCGCGCACGCACGCACGCACGCCTCAGTTCGTGTGCGCCTCACGGAGCGTCCACGCCTCCTGTGGCGTCATCCTCAGGCTCAGCTTCCAGGCGTTGTAATGCATTTTTACGCCCGGACTGTTTTTTTGTTGTTTTTTGTATGCCCGTGTTCCTTCGTGCGTACTTGTGAGCTTTTATTTTGCGCCATTATCAATGCGCAGGAAGTAATTGCACAAATGTGATCATGATTTTGGAGCACCTGCCTATAGCCCAATACAAAATCCGCATCACAAAACTCATTCAAAGATTATAATACTTGTTTTTTTGTGTCACTACCTAATATTTGGGCATTCACCTCTCTGTCTCTCTTTAACCTTGTCTGTAATTTAATGTCTTCCATATATTTTCTGCAAGGTTTTTATATTTATTTCCCACATGCGTTGCTGCTGCTGCTGCTGCTGAATTGAGATTGCTTTTAAACACTGCCATCTGTAGGCTGAATTTTGTAACTCCTCAATTGATCCACATACACCATGGGTAGGCAATGATGTACAGTAATGATGAGAGTATTCGACCAGAATATTAAACATAGCGTACCCTACAACAGTCATTTTTAAATCGATGTTTTGGGTAGTGTGTGATTTAAAGCACACAATGCATAATAGGATCTCCTGTTTGGCAGCATGCAAATGGTTAGTAGATCTGCCACACAGTTTGGCTTCAAATCAGGTTGTTATTATAGCATCAGAATTGTCCATTCATGTGAATTTGAGTTAGTTCTGCAAATGACTGGCGACCAGTCCCGGCTCGCCTAAAGTCAGTTCCGGCGCCCCCGGCCACCCTAATGAGGACAGGTGCTATTGAAAATGGATGGATGGATGTTTGATGATCGAGCCTTTACCAAAAGTGACTCACGGGGTCCATCAGGCAGCTGTCGGCCACTCATTACCGGCATTGATGTGAGTTTGGGATGTCAGAAGGGCAGCCGTGGGAGGCCGATGGACTTCCCGAGGGCCAAGCAGATGGCGGCGGCGACGTGTTGGCCCGAGCTCGGGTGATGATGTCATCACAGAGCAGATATATAATGTGTCTCCTTCACCGTGCGAACTGAACTGTACAGCCTGACCCCAAGGGTGATTGAAGATGTCCTCCGTCGTTAGGTCTGTGCAGAATCTGCCCTCCGCACTGCAGAAGAGGCCGTGATGGAGGAGCTAGTAAGCCAAGTGGGATGGATGAGTGCTGTTCCTATTAGCCGTACTCAATAATAATAATAACACTATTCGTCACCGCCGGCCCGAGGCGGCGGGGCGTGCGCCGCCAGCGTAACAGTGTCAGATTAAACGCACCCCACCGGTTGGCAAATTAGTTTAAGCCGCTGAGCAATCTTGTGAATCATTATTTAAGGCTACTTGTGAACTGAATGTGAGACTTACTCGCGGAGGAAAAAATTCATTATATCGTTGGAAACCGACACCGAGTCACCAAGAACTGATCTCTCATTGAAATGATTTAGTCCATAAATTCTGATTGTCTGAACTGCCCTACCGATTTTGGTGATGTCCAGTCTGCTGATTTGGAAGCTCACACGAGTACTCAGTCGACTAATATGACAATCAGATCTATCACTAGTACGAGACGAACATTTGCTCATGCATCACGTCATTCTCCTGCCTATCCATAATCGAACATGAGCTTCTTGTCTTGTCCTGTTTCTCTCAATGTCTCTGTCTTTCTCCTCTTTCTTCGTCTCCTACTACTTTTCTGATATTACGTTCAAAGCCAATTAATAAACCTATATTAATTAAATTAATGTTATTATTTATTATTTTTGTTATTTTTATTAATATAATATATATATTATTTATTTATTGTTATTATTTTATTGATTAATAATCTTAAAAGCTGATCTCAAACACATACCCACAACAAGTGTGGTGAAAACAACAATGCGCGACAGCAATCGCATTGTGCTCTGTGGGACCGAGAAGTATACAACACAGACACCCACCGGGACCAAGACAAAAAAATAGCAGCGGACTTGGAGAATTGGGAGCGAGCAAGCTGAAGTGGACTGAAGTGAATAGTCAAGCAAGAAAGCATTTAGCTGCCAACACAACCACTGCCAGATTCTCTGGTGATGTGGGAAATACCCCCACCCACCCATGCCCTTCCCCTTGTCTGCTCCAAGCAATTTGGAGTCGTGTGTTTGCAGATTACACACGCCAGACAAAGGAGCTTGAAAGCCACCTCCATCCTTTTCCATGTCGTAACCCTAGTTGACATTTTGGCGATTGTTAAATTTTTAAAGCCTAGCGGCGATCAGAAAAGATGAAGCCGCAATTCTCCTTTAGTGATCCGTTCGATCCTTAATCCAGATTGATGCGTTTACGGAAAACTCTTTTGGGCGATAAATGTCGAGCTGTCGACGTAACAATAAAAATAACAATATAAGTTCAAAGTCAACTTCCAGTGATATTATTGCGCATTATAGAGTAAGTGAAGAAGCTGGCCTTGATGCCATTCATTAAACCAAAGCCCAGTTTCTCACATGACCAATGGAAGGTCTCTGGAGGAACGTCGGTTGTAAAGTGCATCGAGGCGAAGTACCGCGAGGCGATTATTCTATTTTATATTGTTTACCCGCTTCTTTATGTGCTGTGTAAAGCACTTTGAATGGCCTGCCTCGCCGAGGCAAGGTGGAGGGAGCGGCTCTGCCAGCTAATGGGCAACCGTGAAACGAGCCCAGCTCCACCAAGCGAGGCGCCCAACGGCACCCGGGGGCCTCTCGGCGCCTTCCATCCTACTCGTCGTTTCTCAGGTAACCGCCGTGGTCTCTCGAAGCGTCTGCGTGCGTGCCGCGCTATTGATTATCTTTGCGATGATACTCTGCCTGCGTCCGAGTGGAGCAGCCAGCCAGCCATCGACGTGCAATCTACTCCACGAGAATTACCATAACAACACGAGGTCCGCGCACGAGTAAAAGAAGGCTTCGAGTCCAATCAAGTCATCATAACACGGTAGAGAATAACACAGGAAGGCCATTAAAACCTTTCACTCCAAAGCGTACAAAGAATGCCATGGAGAGGGTCCTTCAAAGAAATCTTTTGTCTGCACAATCACATGTAAACACCTGGCTTTATCCGCTTCGAATCCATCGCCGCCGCATTCTAAAGAGATGTTCATCAAAAGCAGGAAGGGGGAAGAAAAACAATTATCTCCTCGGTAGCTTGTTCCGGCTGTTTGGACTTGCGTCTTTTGTGTCGTTGTCATTAACGTTTTCAAAATAAGCACCTGTCAATCATCGATTCACATTGCAGTTACTTTTTTTTTATATTTAAACGTGTCCAGGAAAGGAATTGAAAGGAAAAGTTTTGCATGTAAAAATAGAGCAATTGCTAGCCCATAAAGAAGCAATTCAAATATCAAGTTTAAAATTTAGTATGAATGCGCCACAAGCCACGGCTCATTCTCAGCCTTTTTACTGAAGCTTCTGAATGCGCTTGACCTTCTTTGCCGCCACTCATTTGCATTTGGCTTATTGGATGAAAGAAGTTTTGCGCGCCCTGTGTAAATTGGCATTTTCTTGTATGAGGAAGAATGTGTGCATGTGTGAATATTCAGCAGGAGAAGACGCAAGGAATGACTCGGGCTGCAAATGAATGAGGGGGGTGCTGGAATTTGAGCCAGTGGTTTGCATGCTGGCTTCACGGTTATTAGGTTCTGTGTTCGAGTCTCAGCTACGGCCTGCCTGTGTGCAGTTTGCGTGCTCTCTATATTTGTGCAAAGTAACAAACGGAAGAGAAAGTGCAGCGGATGAGAAGCACCATTGGCAAATATTTTACTTTAATTTGCAGTTAGGTGCCCAAAACCACATGTGGTAAATTAGCTTCTGATGAGCATGATGACAGCAATGGCTCGCGACAACTAGCGCCGCTGATTAAATCCCAGCAGGGTGTCTCACGCTGGCAGATTCATCATCACAGTGTCCTGCGACCGCCATACAAGAGTTGAATGCAAATAGCAGGGAAGGCCAGCCTTGGACCACAACGTGCTTCAGCATCCATCTTTGGTCTTGGAGGGGATTTAGGAAGCTGTGCGAGTGCCGGCATCACTTCCTAAAATACAGACGATTTCAAGTGTCTTTTTAAAGTGCCCAATTCGGATTTGATAGGAGTCTGTTTTGGAAATTCAGTTTTAGTGACAGCTGCTTGGGTGACGCTGTCCATGGTACTGAAGGTGTTTGCTTTATATATAATATTTGAGTTGGATGATTACGCACACTGTATTTACTTATGTGTTTGTTTAGTTCCAAATGTATTGTAGAGATGCTTCCCAGTGATAGACTATCATGTAAATCAAATACGTTCAGCACCATGGACAGAGGCGCTCAACATTGCAGTCACTACACTGAATTTCCAAACCAGCCGCCAAAAGTTCTGATGGGTGCCAACGTGTCTGCCTAAATTAGAACGTTTGGAAATTCAGTTTTAGTAACAGCTGCAGTGTTGAGTGGTGCTGTCCATGGTACTGAATATTTCAGTTTGATGATTACGTACACTGTACTGCAAATGTCTTGCAAGGGTGCTTCTAGTTCAGATTCCCAGTGATAGACTATCATGTAAACAAATAGGTTCAGGACCATGGACAGCGGCGCTCAACATTGCTGTCACTAAACTGAATTTCCAAAGCAGTCTGCGGAAATGATTATCTCATATACCTTAGCACTTTGTTTGTGTCACGGTGACCCGACTGGCGCCACCAGAACAGCCTGATATATCTAGTACCTGATGAGCGAGTCAGCAGGGATTTCGTGTTCGACAAATGAATCATTTCTATCTCGGTAAACATCAAATGCGTCGGGAGTGTATGAAGTTTGTGTTCAAAGGCAAAAAAATAGGGCTTTGCCTCTGGGGACGGACGGATGCACCCGCCTCCAAATGTCGTTTCAAATGACAATTTACGTTACTTCTGCTCTCTCTTCATTTATTTATCCTCTCTGTTGTTAGATTCACAATAGTTTTTCTTTTGCCGCCGTCCTTGGTGGCTTTGGAGCTGAGTGTGCCATCTGTTGCAGTAATTGGACAATACTATTGATTTGATCCTTCAAAGTGAGCTGCATTTATTCTTAATGTGAACAGAGAGTTAGCTAGCAGTTAGCTCCTGGAAAGTGCCACATACTTAATTGGTTAGTGACATTGTCGACTTGCTAGTGATTCTTTTGTCTTTGGTGATGTGTTTGTGTGTCACATACACACTGCGTGGCGTGTGATGTGCTACTGCCCTGAGTGAAAACACTTTAATTGTCTTTTTTGTCTCTTGTTCAGTCCCCCTTGGTCTGCACACTGTTGTCAAGGTAACAAAACGAATAGTCGTTGACACAATAGTATTTGATGTCTCCCCTAAAAAAACATGATGGGCGAAAATCATAACTTGTGAAACAGGCTCACTGAATTGTGACTCAAGGTGGATTAGTTTGTAACTTTCTATTATCTGTTTTGTCCAGTGAGGACACCTGGCAGGTGAAAGTTGTATCTATCTATCTAACTATCTATCTATCTATCTATCTATCTATCTATCTATCTATCTATCTATCTATCTATCTATCTATCTATCTATCTATCTATCTATCCATCCACACACGCACACACACACACACACATCGTATCCAGTATTCATATGCATGGCAAAAAGGCAGAAGCTTCTTGATATCCTGCTTCCATCACGTCTGACCTATGTTGTCAATGTCGGACATCATGGCTCTCCACTCCCTCCCGAGAATCCCATGCTGCGGCATTAACACGCCCAGAGGGGATGAGGCGGGGAAGAAGAAAGCAGCCAATGACCTTTGCAGACTCCCAACCTGATAAATGTCAAAGGTTTTCCCTTTTTTCTTTTTTTAAATTTGTCAGAATTTCCTGGAGATACCTGACCTACTGTAAGCCTTCCAACCACGCTGTTCCCATCACAATGGTGACTGAAACCATTACTCCGCCCCAACACACACACACACACACACACCTTCTGTCAATGCGGCAAATGAGCCCATTCGCTGAGATGTGGTTCAGCAAACAGTCGTGTGCTTTTCTGGTGGAGAGTGTCAACACTCGTGCTGCGTGACGCATTGAAGCACTTCGGAGAACACATGCTCACATTGGCCAGGTGTCACTTTGCTGCTGCTCTGTGATCCCTTTGGCTCCCTTGGCACATTGTCTGCTTCTCATGAACATATACACATTGTTAAAGTCTTCCCTCGTATAGGAATTGACTCCCTATGCACAGAAGTCTCTTTAAAAGTGAGCTGAATTGATTTAAACCGACTGCTGTTTTCATCAGTGTTCATCTTTAACAATGGAACTGATTTTAACATCTTGATTTGTAAAACGTGAGAGGCCCCATATGTACTTGACCAAAATTGCAGATAGCAAACCATCAAGTCCAGAACCCCCAAAATCCAGTCGACAGGTTAGATCCCAATTTAACATCTCCAGGACCTTGAACAAACGTTTGTCCTCGAGTCATACTCGTAGGACCAACCACGGAAAATCCCTGTGGATCTTGATCGCCGCACTTTGCCCTGCAATGAGGCCGACCTTCAACCTCACCATCCAAGCAACCTCCCGGGAAGCGACCTTCCGCAGGCAAGCCGAGGTCAAGTGGATCGCCTCCGTTCAACATTTGGCCATGAGGTCAAACTGCCTGCCGTCCTCTACCGTTAATGAGCCCATGTGAACCGTGGGGGGGGGGCTTAGCTGCGAGTTGAGAGGGTCTCCCACCCGAATGGGCCAGATGTGAGCATTAATGTTGATGGCTGATGAGATATTGATGGTCCAGAGAGACAGGAGATGCATATTACAATGCAGCTGCTAGTTTACTGAGAAGCTGCATGGTTGACCTCCTAATTTCCCCCGTGGGAAATTGAATGAATGGATTCCCAAGTGAAACTGTCAACATTATAAAACCTCTTTTAACTTTAAAGTGTTTAAATATTACTCCTGCTAAAGGACACATCTGATGCATTTTTCAGGATTTTAAAAAAGTTCCCAGATGGCTTCATTAGATGTCTTTGGCATTCTTTGGTCAAACAATGCAATACACAATATGATAAATAGTATAATTAAAAAAAAATAACACTAATTTCTGACAGGGCTATAGCACCCCCTAGCCCCTGCCAAGGGTATTGCATGTGCTTATCCAATAATATTTGTACTACTAGATGGGTTTCTCATCATATTCAGTTTTTCAGTTGTATTTTTTCTAGTTTTATTTACCTGAGGCCCAGGGACAGTACTCAGGCATTATTGTAATGCCACTAATGGTCGACAGGTGGCCCTCTCTCCTTCCTTAACTTGTTTTGGAGGCTGCAATCCTCTTGTGTCAAAAGATGCACCAGTAGTGCTTTAAATGAATTTAATGTGTGTGAGTGGGGTTCACTATTCATTTCTTTGTTTCCACGTTTGACCTATCAAATCTTGTGCAGTACGAATTTTAACATACATGATCATTTATAGCTCCATTTCACCAGGAAAAAAAATCATTAATATTATATTCATTTCTTAATTCAGGGTTGCGGGCGTGCTGGGGCCACTCCCAGACGCCTTTGGGCAGTAAACACGGTACACCCTGAACTGGTCGTCTGCCAATCGCATCATCAATATTACAAAAATGATTATTATTTATTATTATAGCATATGCATGCTGCTTCCCGACCCCACTTGAACGAATGTTAAAAATCAAGTTCTTGTTTAGATGGTACATAATTCGCTAATGAGCTGGAACTTATCCTAGTTGACTTTGGGCTTTCCGTACTGGCGGCGCCTGTGAGTCGGCAACCTGTTACAACAGCTGTTGCAACTTTTCCGCATTTATTTTAAATGTTCCCCCTATTTTACTTTTTATTGTTCATTTTAGGTTGTGCTAGACTTGTATCCTTGTGTGTGTGGGGGCAAGGAAACGCCACACGAAAAAAATGAAAACCCCAAAACTCAGAAATGTGAAGCAGGTGCGTTAACCATTATGTTGTCTACATGGAAATAAATCCTCAGAAAATCAGATTCTCATTCACTTGGCTCCCCCTGCAGAAAAAGATGAAATATGCTAGCATGTCAGCACATGCCTTCATTGTATAACCTCAGCAAGGTGTGTAGCTGTAAAATTTTCCCAGCAGATGTGAAGTGAGCAGCTCCTGCTTATTTTCAATTTATGTATTTATATTTTATTTTACATTTGGATATTAGCACAAGTGATCAAATGTGCAGCAAGGCTCACCTGAAATCACCACATACACACTGCACAGCTATTTGTTGTGGACTTGTGGCCCAGGGCGGGTCATGAAGGGGCCGAGCCGGGCCGGGCCGCTTTTCAGCATATACTCTTCCTACCCGCAAGCGGCTCTCAGCTAACTTGCTGCGTCTTGTCTGCATTCCATTTGGAGGAAAGCGACTGTGGAAAATTCCACTAGAGAAAACGTCAAGACGGGATTCCGCTTTATTTATTTACATTTTGCATGCTGTGTTGTTTTGAAATTGATTTTGCGTTGTTTGAAGTGGCTTAGGTTTAGCTTTATCATTGTCGTTGTAATGATTACAATGCAAAAATGCACTAAAAAAAAATATTTCAAAATCAACAACGTACTTGAAAAGTATTTGCAGGTATCTAAATATAGTATCTTACTAATGTAATGTTTCCTCTGCCTTTCCATTTTAGAAACAGCCTTTGCTAACTGCTTTAAACAATGGAAGGGGGGGAAGGGCTTAAATTGTCCCTGCTTTAATTGCATTTCAATACAATCACTTGAGGAGATGGAAATCAAAGTGCCGAGTTTGTTTTGAATGCATTTAGTCAGAAGTCGGGGAGAAAACGGCACCTGGGGGACATTTTGCAGTAAAGGCAAAGGCCTTAAAGTTGTCAGAGAGAGCCTTCCCTCGTGTGCAATTGCCAATTTTCTCTCTTGAGCTACTCAATTTAATGACCTGAGTGCAACCTTGAGAGGGATTTTGCAGTTGGCTCTGTCACATTGCTGCAGTCTCGGTGCAAGTGGCTTGCTGGACAAAATTCTCATAACAGCTTATGCAAGCCAAACTGAGGCCTCGGGGCATCAGCAAGGCCAGCCCGCTCCCAGCCCGTCACTCTGGTGCCTGCCCGTACATGAAACACTATCAGAGATCATGCGGATTTCACAAGTTTGCGCTTTTTTAACTTGCCTGCTTTGTTTATGTCTTGCAAGTATCCAAAATTAATGTATTTTTGTTTAATTGTATGTGAGAAATTTATATAAGTTGTAATTTTACCACAAAAGAAATGTCATTTTAAAAGAATTAACTCAAAATTGAAAGGCTCCTTCCAGTCCTTCAGTGTGCTCCCTCATACTAGATCTCATAGGTAACATAAGTGTTGCACTTTTGGCTGGCTTCTTTTCATCATCCCACATAATGTCAGAATTCTACCATTTTTGCTGGCAGTCTGAAATTGAGGAGCCTTGTGCTACGGTTCAAGCCGTGCGTGCAAGCCACCATGACTTGCTGCATAAATTGCGCATGAGGACATAAAGGCCCAAAATGTTCACACTGTTGCTGTTTTCTTGGATCAGGGTGAGCTGCAGAGCTCTGGGTGCATTCCAGACGAGTTGCAACACGACGAGCGTGTCAACAGTCAAAACGCACAAGGAAATGGCTTAAAAACATTCCTCACTGCAAATCAGCCATTGATTCATTTTTGTTGTTTATTTCACAGGGACAGTGCAAAATAAATTGAAATCCAACATGCTCATTAAAAGTTAATTCGATTTAAATTAGTCACGCACTCAAATCATCGACGTGCTGATTTATGAAGTTGCAGAAAAGTCAGAAAGTCAAGACGTTATCTTGAAGGAAAAACTTGTTAGCGTTTACATAAATATTGCTGGCAGGTTTAATAGTGCAAGAGTAGTTGAAAACAATTTACAAACAGTTTTAAAAGAACAAAGTCATCATCATATTTTTAAAAATAATTACACACACTTCCAAAAAACACTTTGGGTGTGGCCTGCCAGCAGAGGGGCGTGGGTCAAGGGCGGTGTTTGTTAGCAATGCCGCCACATCATTGGTGGGACCGTTGGACAAAAAAGCCTGTACCTTGCACAGGTAAACAGACAGCCACTGGGATTTACTTCAGCCTTGAGATGTCCTCCAAGTAGCTGCCATTTTGCTGTTTTTGTGTGCGTGCGTGTGTGCACGCGCGTGCGTGTGTGTTAATCTCATTTATCAATGAACTTCCTTGTTAGTTACTACCGTTAATTTGATGCATGTTACTGCCAGGTAAGTTTAAATAAAATGGTCAGCTTTGCTTTGTTGTTATATAACATCATGTTAGTTTGGAAGACTCCTTTCTGTTCCTAGAGGAGTCTGCAAGTTATTATTTCCCCTTTCCTTTTCTTTGGAATTTGGCGATCCGTGAAACCATCCATGTATTCTATCCTTCATTCCACCGGAGTCTGTGTATCTGTGCCAATCAGATTTCAGTGGTTTGACGGGTAAGACACATGGAACTTATCATCTGCAGATTGTTTTGTGTTATTTTCAATATTTTTTTTTTGGTGACCTTTGCTGCAGGACACAAGATGTGTGCATGAACTGTTCTGCATAAGCACAAAATGATGCCAGTCCACAGCTAGAGAGTCCCTTCAAAAATACTCACCTTGGGCATGTGCCTCAATTTGATTAGAACACATAATTCACTATGTGTAGAAAAACCTCAGATACATGACATGACATGTCCCCAGCACAATGAAATCCTCCACACCCTTTTTGAAATCCAATTTCCATACCAACAGATGTCCCTAAACATACAAAAGAAAAAAAAATCCATTTCTTTCTTTGTCTTGTGTTAAGGTCAAATTTTCAGCTTTATCAGAAACTAATTAGTTTAAAAAGTCAAATTGCCAAGTCAAATTGGCCCTCACTTACTCCATGATTCGATAAGGATGCACCGATACCATGGGTACCGATCTGTAAACTTCAACTGAGGAACTTGAATGAGAAAAAAAAAGAATAGTATTTAAGAATATATACAGTCTGTTATGTTAGCTGCATATGAAACATTTTGGTTTTACTCCAAATTTCAACATCATTTTTAGTGTCACAAAGCGAGAACTTTAGTATAGCGTGCGTTAAGTATTGCCCCCAGCTGATCAGATACAAGAATGCATTTTACCTCTGCTTAAAAAAAAAGTTCAAATTTGAAAGATACAAAGTCGCATAAAAATGCTATCTCTTCCAACAAAATCTTTATCATTTCAGACAGTTTTATATTTCTGAGTTGACAAAAGATCTGGATGAAATACATCCTGATATTAGGAGAATAGATTTCCTCTTGAAAAACCCTTTTTTCTGGAGAAAAGTATCTAGTGCTCAAGAGGTAGCGAGTGTGGTAGCTCGCTCCTTGGCAACTTTTACGCCGACTCCGCAGCCGAGCCTGCCGTTCACCTTACTGTTGAACGCAATAATGAGAAGCGGGCTCAGGGCGGCGTAGAGTGACGAGAAGAATATGCGCAGGTCCGACACCAGTGAGCTACTCATGGTGGTCCTCAAAGTGAGTGTGTACACCCAGAGCCCATTGTCCACCCCGTAGAGGACCACGTACAAGGTCACCAGGGACACCACGGCTTTGGCCGCCCTCCGCTCCGATCCACTGCCGGTGCGTCGGTCCTTCATCTGCCGGTTGTGCTTGTAGAGAAAGAACAGGATGATGAGGCTGGCGAGAGCCATCAGGGCCATGGGCACGACGTCTCTGCCCACCTGGGCTGCTCCGTTGCTATCCTTGGAGAGTTTGGAGGGGAAATGGACAAAGCAAAACTGCACATTGATGCCGTGCCTCGTTGGGACGGAGGTGTTCCTGGCCCCGAAGGAGAAGAGAATGCCGGCTGAGCTCATGCAAGTGTTGATCAGCCAGAGGACGAAGAACACCAGGCCCAAGTGGCGAGCCAGCCAGGTACGGACGGAGGCCCAGCGTGAGTTGGGCTGAGCGACGCTCAAACACTGATAGGCGCTCAGGATGAAGGTGAGCCAGATGGAGAGGGAGCGCGACGTGCGGTACACGAAGATAACGCCTTTGCAGCCGGCGTCGTTGAAGACGGAGGCCAGACGGAATGACGCCAGAGTCTCCAGCAGACAGCGCACCGACACCACCAGCAGGTTGACGCACGCTAGGTGAAGCACGATGGCGTCGGCCGGCAGCAGACGCTTGTCCTGGTAGTGCGCCGACAGAAAGGCCAGGATCACCGTCAGGTTGCCGGGGACGCCCACCGCGCTCAGGGACAGGTACAGCATCCCACGGACCAACTCCTCGGAGATCATTCCTGCGCAAAACTGCCACACGCCAAAGAATTGGATCGTTTTGAGAATTAAAAAAAAAGAATTCGAGTATAAAAGGTCTTTGTTAATTGAAGTTGTAATATTCAGAGAACAACGCTGTATATGTTTGCAAAAACCTTTCATGATTCTTCAAAAAATTGAAAATGTGGACATTTTTCAAAAGATTTGTTCTAATATTGGAAAAAAAATGTAAAAATGTTTAGATTGTAACACTGAGAATGAAGTAACGTTTTTAAAAGTTTTGAAATATTCTCTATTATTAGAATAAAGTCTTACATTTTAGAAGCAAAGGTAAAAATGTTGAAATTTCAGCCTCCAGTCATATTTGCCCACTCACCTAACGCAGCCGTGTGGACCCCGGTGTGCCCCCTTTTCACTGGGTTTGTCCTCTTATAGCCTGCACGGACGGAGGTTGAGCTTCTGAACTGTTATGGCACTTGACTGCAATTAATTGAGATCAATCCAGATGACTGCTTCTGTCCCCTCAGAGGCATCATACGGACACCACCTTGATGATGATGATGCTGAGAGCATACTTTGACTACTCAACTATGCCAACCAAGCATGTTGTCGCGCCAACTTTCGGAGGCAATTGCAGCCGTTTACCGATTTCTGTAACTCTAAATGAGAATTAAGACCAAGAATTGAGTATTAAGGCCACACAGGACTGAAAATAATTTACACTACAAAATGAAAAGTGAATATTTGGTGAATATTTTTGAGGAAAAGCGTGTATATTTTCAAAACAAAATCAATTGAAGTGATGCCTTTCAGAGAGTAAATAAGCTTTTCTAAAGTTTGAAAACCATTCACCATTCATTTTGGTTAATTTCATCATATGGGTATGGAAAATATGTGGCTTCCTTAAATCTGAGGGCAGCTTATAGAAGGCCCACAGCAAAACACACAAGAAGTTGAAAAAATGATTAGAAAAAAATTATAATTTTAACTGTTGTGTGAAATAACCCAAATATTAGAAACAGCTGTCACTGTGACGCAGTGCTGCAAAATGCAACCTAAATGCAAATATTATTAAATGAAGTTCCCCAGTTTTTGAATCATCTTTGTAAAACTACAACTTTTTGATTTTTACATTTCATGTAATTGAGCTTTTTGAATGTTTAATAATTTAGTCTTTGAATTTAAGTTTCAGCATTCACAACTAATGATTTGCGTCATTACCACATGTTTACATCATTCAGCTAGCCTTGATTGTAATTGTTCTACTTGCAGTCCACTGAGAAAGACGTGCTTGAACTTGCCATTTTAATGAGCTCTCAGAACATGTAAACACATAAAAAAAATTACACAACCCTGTCCCTAGACTAAAGAAGCTTCATTTAAACAAAAAAAAAACATTACAAATGATCAGCAAAGGGAATATAATTACCTTGTATTGTTCGGCAAGAGGTTTCAATTAATAAAAATACCAGGTTGACCCTCCCCAATGGCTTCAGCACAAATTGTTATCGCGTTAATTGTCCTGCTGCTCTGCGTCACTGAGCATAATAGCACAAAGGATGTGGAAGTCTCCTGATGGCTCATTCAAGGCCAGTGTTGTTTCATTTTTTGGATTCAACGATGTCCGCTCGGAATGACATTGACCTATTTTTGAGAAGTAACTGACGAAATATTCAACAAACAAAGCAATAAAATACAGTTCGAGCTTTCGGGTTAATCATATCACCACATTGTGGAAGGCTGGAAGTCATGCCCCATCCATCCATCCATCCATCCATCCATCCATCCATCCATCCATCCATCTATTCATCCATCTATTCATCCATCTATCAATCCATCCATCCGCCCACCCGTCCGTCCATATAGATTTGGCATACCTCGTGAAATTAAATATCTCTCGATTGAAGAACGATTGATAGGCCCGTCCATACGGTTATATGGATATGTTCTCCCCGGGCCCGCGTGGGTTTCCTCTTGGTGATCCGGTTTCCTCCCATATTAACATTTCTGACATCAGTCAACGTTTGGTCACATCAGTGTTCCTAAATGTGCTTCTTGCTGCAATGGGAATAATTGAGCTTGTTAGCAAGACGACTTTATGTAAGCCTTGGCCACTCTTTTGATCAAGTCCAAAACTGCTCCTTCTGAGAAATCGGGATGAAAAACATGATCTAGATCAAGCGTATTCCCTTCGGCACTTGTGTGTGTCAGGCCACACGTTTCCATTGAGATGACTGGATTCCAATTATTTTTTTCTTCTGTTTGTCCATGAGTTTTTTTGTTGTTTTTTTAACTGACACTCCAGGCAAATGAGATCTCCAAGGACATTTGAGGCTATAAATGTTGTCTTGCAGGCCTTTAAGAGTTGTGTGCCATAGCTTTGCTCAGGTGAGCATGCTTTAGGAGTTGCTCAAGGTTCTTGTGGTGCATTTCAAAGCAGGTGTGTTTCTCTGCCTCCTTTGTTCCTGGTCTGGGTGGCATGGACCTGTGCGTGACCATCAAAGGCGTCTCCTTCCTCTTGCAAACAGGAATCGGCATCTTGGGGAACACCGTGGTGCTGCTGGCCTACGCCAGTATCCTCTACAGCGAGCGCAAACTCCTTCCCGTGGACATGATCCTGTGCCACCTGGCCTTTTCCAACCTGATGATCCTGACCATCCGTTGCATACCCCAGACCATGACGGTCTTCGGCCTCACCGATCTGCTGGACGACTCCCACTGCAAGGTGGTAATTTACGGCTACCGCATCGGCCGGGCGTTGTCAATCTGCATCACGTGCATGCTCAGCGTGTTCCAGGCGGTCACCATCGCCCCCGCCGGGTCAAGCTTGTCCAGGCTCAAGTCTTTCCTTCCTGCCCTGGTGCTCCCCACCGTGGCTGGGCTGTGGTTGCTCAACATGATCATATACGTTCCAGCCCTTCTCTTTTCCACAGCTCCACGCAATAGCACCGCCCGTGCCTTCACGCTCAACCTGGGCTTCTGCTTCATGGACTTCAGAGACAACATGCTCTACATCATCCAAGGGGTTATTGTCTCTGGAAGGGATTTTTCCGTGGTGGCCCTGATGTTGGTCTCCAGCTGTTACATCTTGCTACTTCTCCACCGTCACAGCTACCAGATGAGAGGCCTCCATCGCTCTCATCCGGCAGAGACCAGAGCGGCCAAAACGGTGGTCACCCTGGTGGTCCTGTACGTCTTCTTCTTCGGCGTGGATAACGTGATCTGGATCTACATGCTGACCGAGACCAAGGTGTCCCTCACGGTGGCGGACTTGAGGGTATTTTGCTCCTCCTGCTATGCATTTCTCAGCCCTTACTTCATCATTTCGTCCAACAAGAAGGTCAAGAACAAAATTGTGTGTCAGGCTGAGCAGGACCAGCCAGCATCAATGGACACTCAGGAGTCGAAATGAAGAATTGTTTTCCTAGACCTTCTGTCAGTTAGCTGAACTATCAATATTACCTTTACAAAATGTCTTCTAAACATTGTCTATGTATTTGATTGTCACTGCACTTTGTAGACTGGTCAATAAAAAAAAAAAATAACTTGTGAATTTATCCACTAAGTCTTTGTCACAATGATGAACCAACTTGATATGAAGCTCTAAAAAAAAAACGTTTGCTGAATGAAATCAGATGTATATTTCCAAGAATAAGGTACAATAAAACAAAATCAACCTTGAACCTTCTTGCTTGCGTCATGGAAACTTCAGTCGTCCCAAGTGTTGATTTAGGAAGCCTAAGGAATGTTACAGACGTTTGAGCCATGCCTGACCAGACTGAATCAGTTTCATTTAAAATAAATACATATATTTAATAATGATTACTCACACTGCTGTATATATTTGTGCCAACCAAATCATAAGTTCATTATTTCAATACAGGCATGATGTTCTAAATGTCTAGTTTAATAGAATGTTTGTAAAAACATTTGCCCGTACTTCTAATTCTAAGACTTCCGAGATTCCATTTGTGTCACTTTCCTCCTGAAGACATTTCATAGAGTTACACAAAACAACAAAAAGTGTGTGTGCGTGTGGGGGGAGGGATGGAATATTGTGAATTGAATATACAGTATATTTTGTTCATTTTTCAGAAACTAGTACAGCAGAACGGGTCCAGCGTGAGAGTCACACAAGCACAAACTCATTTTTAAGCATCAGTTTGCAAGTGGCTAAGTTCACCTAATTTATTTCATCTACATATTTCGCAATCAAACTCCCCACCTACACATGAAAACCTTTGGGTTAAATTTTGTTAGGCTTTGTTTTAAAAAAATAAAAACAAGGCCTTTGAGTGCCGTAATGTTAAAACGGTGACATCGGGCTGAAACCTCTTATTTGACCCAAATTTTATCATTATTAATTATTCATTCATTCATTTTACAAATCTATACTGTTGGTCAGTCGACATTTGTGGGGGTTAAAATATTGCAAGTGTTGTAGATGATTGGCTTCTTAGACCATTCAAGGATAATATTTGAAAAAATGTGCCATGTTGAGGGTTTTTTGAAAAAAAAAAAGATAATTTTGGAGGTACAAGCATTTGAGAGTTAATTTAACAATCAGATTATTTGAGGTTTTACTTATTTTTTTATTGTTTTTAAATCACATTGCAGGTCAGATGAAATGTTCTCATGGGCCATATTGCTCACCCAACTAAAGAACGTGCTTGAACTTGCCATTTTAATGAGCTCTCTAAACATGTAAAACGCACACAAGTGAAAATAACATCTCTCCCTAGAGAAAGAAATTTCTCTACAAATGAGCAGCAACGCAAACATGCAATAATAACCTGATGGTGCGAACATGGAACAATTATAAGTTGAATTAATGATAACCTTTAGTTGAATAACAACAACAGGTTGTCCCTGTGTCCCCAATGAATTGCAACATGTGTTGTTATCACTAATTGTCTTGCTCCTCTGCGTCTGAAACAGGATATGAAGAGGATGAGAGCGCTCGTGGCACTATTGTCAAGTGTGACAACATTGTTTGAGTCCTCTGATTTGAAGAATGTCACTCTTGTGGGGATTGTCATTAGAACACTTGAGGAGATTGATGTGCACCAAAGATACTCATACAAAAGATACTCATACATTGCGTACAGAGTTGTATGCAGGTCCATTACTAAATAGTGATTTTTTTTATAAATGTTATATTTTAATGATTTTTACTATATCTTTATATTTTATTTTTTATTCATATTTTAATGATTAATCAGGAATTATCATGGTCTGTGAGCCATAACCTTCACAATTATATAAAATATAATCAAGAAATAGTTCTGTTTTTGTTTAGTGAATTTGTATTATATACAAGTGTCACTTTTTGACTTGAACTACTGAAACAAGTTTTCCATTTAATTTGGCTGGAAAACAAAACTGTTAAGCACCTTCAACATAATTAGGAATAAATATAATATCATAAATATTCCCAGAGCGTCGTCCCCTCTGTTTCATGGTTTTAATTTGCCAAATTAATTTAATCGAAAGTGTTGAACTCAAAGATCTCCATTGGGAGATGGGAGGCTATAAAAGCCATCGAGTGCAATGTTAAAGAGTTGATTAACGCAATCAGCCCGTTGTCCACTTGCTCAGGTGAGATTGCTCGTGTGCCTTTCAGGAAGTGTGCCTCTGTCTGCTTGAACCCAAAATCCTGGTCCAGGCCACGGTGGCATGGACCTGTGCGTGACCATCAAAGGCG
Organism: Syngnathus floridae; assembly: GCF_059516105.1. Taxonomy (NCBI): domain Eukaryota; kingdom Metazoa; phylum Chordata; class Actinopteri; order Syngnathiformes; family Syngnathidae; genus Syngnathus; species Syngnathus floridae. Next base: position 13,990,080 of record NC_142423.1, on the reverse strand, counting down.
TCTCCTTCCTCTTGCAAACAGGAATGGGCATCCTGGGGAACACCGTGGTGCTGCTGGCCTACGCCAGTATCCTCTACAGCGAGCGCAAACTCCTTCCCGTGGACATGATCCTGTGCCACCTGGCCTTTGCCAACCTCCTGCTCCTGCTGACCCGCTGCGTGCCCCAGACCATGACGGTGTTCGGCCTCGTCGACCTGCTGGACGACGCGGGCTGCAAGGTGGTGATTTACGGCTACCGAATTGGTCGGGCGCTGTCTGTGTGCATCACCTGCATGCTCAGCGTGTTCCAGGCGGTGACCATCGCCCCAGCCGGGCCTCACTTGTCCAGGCTGAAGCCTGCCCTTCCCACCCTGGTCCTCCCTACTTTTGCCGGACTGTGGTTGCTCAACATGGCTATATGCATCGCAGCTCCATTCTTCTCCATGGCGCCGCGGAACGGCACCGTCCCAGCCTTCACGCTCAACCTGGGTTTCTGCCACGTGGACTTCAGAGACAGCTTGTCCTACGTTATCAACGGGGTAGCGGTGTCTGGAAGGGATTTCGCCTTTGTGGCGTTGATGTTAAGCTCTAGTGGTTACATTCTGTTGCTTCTTCACCGCCACAGCCGGCAGGTGAGAGGCATACGTCGCTCCCATTCGGCTGAGACCCGAGCGGGCAAAACTGTGATCACCTTGGTGGTCCTGTACGTCTTCTTTTTCGGCATCGATAATGTGATCTGGATCTACATGCTGACCGAGGCCAAGGTGTCTCCAGTGGTGGCGGACATGAGGGTGTTCTTTTCCTCCTGTTATGCATTCCTCAGTCCGTACTTTATCATCTCCTCCAACAAGAAGGTCAAGAACAAAATTATGTGTGCCGCCGAGCAGGACAAGTTGGTGTCAACTGACACTCAAGAGTCACACGACAAATGACTTTCTCTTTTATGATTCTCTATTATGACCCACCAACTGCTCTGTCTCTGAGCTTTACTGACTTAGCTATTAAGTGGAAACTTATGTATGTTGTAAATATTGTTTTTGGTCAGAGTTATGGCATAAGACAAAACACAAATTGTAAAACATGCACTTTTAAATCAAATTTAGATTGATAAGCTGGCAAAAGAGACTGTGCCTGTCTTCACTAACGTACTAACTGTAGTACGCAGATGTTCAATACCTGTATTTAAACATTTCTATGTCAGAAATAATAAATATTAAATATAAAGCATGCCAGAAACTCGAAATGTCGTATGTCGGCCCTGTCGTAAACCGAGGACCCTCTGTAAAGCAGACGCAATCGTATTGTTTCATGCTTCTCTCTGATTGGTCAAACAATAACTGTATGAAATCCTCGACCTTGTCTGAGAGGGCAAATTGCGTGATTCCAATAAGTGTGTTGAGTCGAACAAGAGAATCAGTTTTTCTTGTTATACCCTATTATTCAGTTATTTATCATCATTGTATCGGTGACATTTCTATTGTGGTTCTTAAGGTGCAGCAAGTTTGCCTGACAAGCAAAATTTAGGAAAAATCTGCTGAACCCCACAAACCCGGAAAAGAAAAGCGGAAGATTCGCATTGTTGTGAAAACTGAAGGATGCTACGGAAAGCCCGAGATAAACTCATTATGGCTACTGGGTAAACTGTATACGCTTTTAAATGACATTCGTATAGTTTGGTTAATGTTTGCGTCGAGGACCGTTGAAGGCAACGCCCCAATCCAACTCTGGAGCACTGAAATATGGATGACAAAACTTTAGAATAACAATTACACATCAAAGAGCAATAACAATATCTTGTAATGATTACATAGCGTCTTCCAAAATGTGCCAACCCTGCCATTCCTATAAGGTAAGTTTAGCGCCTTTGCTAGCAAGCCGACACGGCCTGTCTTCCGGGTTACCTGTTGCCTAGCCTTATATTAACCTTGCAGCCACATACCCTGCCAGATCGCTTAATAAAATACCTCCCGGTTAAGTTCAGTGAGTTCATTGTCACCCCTCCTGTTTGTTTAGTGGTGTTTTCCTGTCCTCAGCTCGTCTGTGTACTCTGTGAAATGAGCTGACTCTGGGACCAGTGTTTTCAGCAACAAAACACAATGGCCAGAATATCCTGGTATCAAGAGAAGGTGGGTATGTGGATGTATAAAAGTGGCAGCGCAAAATAGTCGTAATGAAGCTAAGAAATGTTTGAATGATTTTTCTCTTCGGTAAAATAAAATGTTGTTGATGCCACAGATTGGCGCCTACGATCAACAAGTCTGGGAGAAGTCTCTGGAGCAGACAGATTTAAATGTAAGATAAGGAGAAAAACAAGAGGAGATTGCTGGGTGTTCCTAAATCCAAGTTCTCTCTCCACTAGGATTTGGACAGTAAACCCAGAAAGACCGGCCACATCAAGTCAGACCTCATCGATGTTGACTTAGTCCGAGGTTAGAGTCCAAGTTGCCAAATTACCGTATCGCATTCTGAGCCGTCTACGTTGCAGGGTCTACGTTCAGCAAGGCCAAACCACAGAGTCCCTGGACAGCATTGACTCGGAAGGGTTTAGTCCGCGTGCTGCTGTTCCCCTTTTTCTTTCCGTGGTGGATCCAGGTCACCTCCAAGCCCATCTCCTCATGCATTCTGCTGCTATACTTTATGCAAGGTTGGCTATGTAAATACAACAGATTACAGAGTAGGACTGGGTTTTTTTTTAATACAGTAATTCATCTTCACATCTGAGCACCTCAGAAAGACCTCTATTTTGATATTCTGCCCTATAACCAGTTAATCATTTCCATGTCACGCTTCCTCTGCAGTGGCTGCTGTGGTGCTCTATGTGGAGGTCCCCGGGGCAAGTGCCAGTGAGGCGTTCGGGCCCTTGTGCCTTATGCTGCTCCTGGGCACCGTACATTGCCAGATTGTGTCCACCGAGTGCAGCCGCTGGCCCGCGGGCAGTCCTGTCATCAGTAACGGCAACAGCGGCAGCAATCCGACCCGCAGGAGGAGGTGAGTCACTCTGAACTTCAGCCAACCACTTTGGGTTCTAAAGCAGACACTTGGCTTGCTTTCTTTTCTGTCTCGGTCAGGCCTCGGAAGGGCAGGGGTTCGAAGAAATTGGATGAGAAGCCTGACAGCGAGGCCAAGGAACAGCAACACTCATCGCAGTTTGAGGAAGTCCAACGACCCAAGAGAATGGTATTGTCATCAGTAGATTTTCTTAAGTGCTTGGAATCTAAATCAATATCGTCACAGAGCGAAAGAAAGTCTGGCTTTGGCGCGTCAGACGAGCTCTCGAGTGAGGAAGAAGAGGGCTTGCAACCGGTGGACATGAGTCCTGCCAGCCCCTGGCCACCGTCTGCACCGCCATCTTCTGTGCGCTCTCGGAAGTCCAACAGCAAAGCGGCAGTCAGGCCTCAGGTGAACCTTCTCGTGTTCCAATTGAGACTGCTTATTTTGCTGCATGGGGAAAATAAATTTCTTTCATTATTTAATAGAGATATTTAAATATTACAATAATGTCCATTTTACAATATTCAACAGTCATTGCTATGTGTTTTCCTTGCTTAATTCTCCTTCTTTAACAACAGGAAGGAGGCGGGACCTTCAAGGCAAAGCCTCGAGAAGTGGAGCGCCTGCGACTCAGCGTGAGCTCCCGACCCGCTTCCGACACCGATGACACCATGTGGGAGGAGCTCCTCCAGGACCCTGACTCCGCCTCCACGGGGAGCAGCGACAGTGAGGACAACGGGAGGTTCGCGGGCGGCCTTGCGCTACAGCAAACCACCACGCTGAGCAGCGATGACGAGAGCCTGCAGCAAGGCATCGCGGGGGTAAGACCCAATTCCATGTCATGTATGACGCTCTTTAATAACCCTACGTGGTACGTCTTCAGCACCAGCTGTCCTGGCTCCAGGCATGCCATCCTTCCAGGGACCGAGTCAGCGCCATCATATGGGAGCAGGGCGAATGCAAAAAAGCAGACATGTCTGTGCTGGAGATCAGCGGGATCATCCTCACTCGGGTACAGTATGCATCATTCCGATTTAATAATAGTATTTAAGCAGTCCGGAAAATCGATGAATGGATGTTTGGTTTATAACTGAGCTCAAAATGTGTCTCCCAGCCTATGGAGTGGAGCACATATTTGAAGAAAGGAGGAACTTACTATTACTAATAAGCATCATCTTGATTGGGCACCTCATCTTCTTCATCTCAAGGTGAAGCTTGCGGAGCAAGGTGTGGGCTACCTGGTGTTCGGCGGGCTAGTGACAGTCACGCTGGCGCTCCTGCCCTTTGCCTTCCGCCTGGCCCAGCGTCTGGACATGTCCAGCCTCAGCTCACCATCGGCAGCCGAGGTCATGGAGATTGCCGTTAGCCCGGCGAGCCCTCAAGCATACGCCTTCTTCTTCATCACCACCGTGCTCAGGTTTTGCCTCACGGGGCTCTTCTTCTTCATGATGTGCGTGGCCGAGAGGACCTATAAGCAGGTGAGTGGCTATGTATGCTTTTTAATGAAATGATAAAGCCTAAGTAGGAGGGATATCATCTGGACCAGTGTATGTGTTAGAAAACTGTTATGATGGCTCCCTCTAGTGGTATATGAAAGAATCATTGCCGGTACTGTTGGGTTACACTACTTCAGTTTAATACAACTGCCGTGTATGTCAATTATTAACTAATAACAGAAAAACGTCTTGAACCCTTATCGGCTCATTCCAAAACACACATTGCACAAAAACACACACACACAAAATATTCCATCCATTGACTGTATAACATGGCTCCTCCACAGAGACTTTTATTTGCCAAGTACTTCAGCCACCTAACGTCCGCTCGCAAGGCCAAGAAGTCGGAGATCCCTCACTTCCGGCTGAAAAAGGTGCAGAACATCAAGATGTGGCTGTCGCTGCGCTCCTTCCTACGGGTGCGTAACCTCACACCTTTCTTTACCTGTCACAACCTGTACCTGTTGCACTGTCACAACCGATGCTGGTTTGTCACACCGCTTCCATCACCTCATTCGTTGGTTGCAGAGGCGAGGGCCGCAGCGCTCCGTCGACGTTATCGTGTCCACAATCTTCCTCCTCGCACTCTCCATCTCATTCATCATTTGTGCACAGGTAATAGCAGCATGTTGACAAAGTGATCATTTTAGGTCATTTTAGAGTACCATGACACTTATGTATAAAAAGCTCTCATTCAAATAGCTCTTTGGTTAAAAAAAGAGTAAGGTCTAAATGAGAAAAAAAAACTTTCATTAGCTTCTACAAAGCCACAAGACTTTTCTGGACTCGCTGACCAACTGGGAGCTGTTGCTGTGGGCCTCGTCAATGATCCTCTTCCTGCTTCGGTTCGCCACGCTGGGTTCTGAGACCAACTGCAAGTACAGCAACCCTTCGGTGCTCCTCACTGAACAGGTGAGTACCCACAAACCACAACATTCTGTTGCAATATGGATCCACAATCGTGCACGATCACGTTGTGGTGACCAGCAGGTGTCACTGTGTCACATCCAAGGTGTGTGCCTTTCAGATCAATCTGTATCTGAAAATAGAGAAAAAACCCAACAAGAAAGAGGAGCTCAACATTGTGAACAACGTCTTGAAACTGGCTACCAAACTGATGAAGGCAAGCACGTTGGGCACGAGAGCACTTTTGTGTAACCGTCTTACTGTGTGAGTCGTCCTTAACGCCCAACCTCCCGCCAGGAGCTGGACACGCCGTTCCGCCTTCTCGGTCTGACCGTCAACCCACTCATCTACAACATCACCAGGGTGGTCATCTTGTCGGCCGTGTCTGCTGTGGTCAGTGACCTGCTGGGCTTCAACATCAGAGTGAGTCATAATAGTAATAATTTTAAAAAAATGAAATGGAGTGTTTCCCTTGAATATAGCCTGGATGTTTTTGTTTTTCTCCCAGTCCAATATATTTTTTTCAATACAGGTCAGCATATAACTTTGAAGTGCTGTACAATGCAATTATTGACGCCTTCCATTTTTTGCTCTTCTTCTATGATGTGACCTTTCAATCTCCTGTGTTTATCTTTTGCAGCTGTGGAAAATCAAACCTTGATGTGAACGCGACAAAAGGACTTCTCGCCCGTCCGTCGCCTTCCAACCAGACGTGCAAAACTACTGACCGTCACATGACGGCTCATTCTATGAAGCGTCCACTTGAATGTGGTTTAACATAGCTGGGAAAGTGAAAGAAATACTGTACAGTCAACTGTGGCATAGCACATGCCACGTAATGCCAGTAATTTAACAAAGGTGGGCATCTTAGATTTTTCTAAATTTATTTCAAATTCCAGCACTTACTCTATGTATTCATAGACTATGACCACTCTCTACCTTCTCCATCAAGAACCACTGTCATGAAATTAACTATGCAAGTAGGGAGATTCAGTTCTTATTCAGTGACAGTGCAAAGGTTGCCTGTCTTTTTATGTGCCTTTTGATAGATGAGTGACCAATCCAGGGTGTAGACTGCCTTTTTTCCCCAATGTGTCAGATGGGGTAGATTTCAACTCAACGTGACCCTGAACAGGATAAGTGGTTTAGAAAAAAGAATGGAAAATGATGTGTAAACTCACTGATTTTTTACAGGAATTTTCCAACATTCCCAAAATGTATATTGATGATTTATTTCTTGAATGTTAACCTTGCACTGGGTCACACTGTCATGTGAACATTTTTTTGTGTAGCAAAGAAGGCAAGATGGTTAATGCATGGTGGGTGAGTGAACCATTTGCTTTTTTTTCCCTATAGAAACTAGAGAAACTCTAGATAAAATGTCAGAAAGAAAGTGATGCAATCATGTTTATGATTTTATATTATGAGCATTTGTGCACTTTTTGAAATAACAGTTCCTCATAGGTTTTTTTTTTTTTCAGAATGGGGTTGGGGTCTTACAGCTATTTAGATCATGAGTAGTACAATAAAATGTTTCCACTCCACTGGTGTTTATTTTTATTTAGGTAACATTTTTTATCAAACTTGTATGTACAATCACTTTTCATTGAATCGCGAATCAAGTATACATTAATTTTCTTATCGTGTTAATGTTCAAATTGGTTTGTAATCTAAACACAAAACTCGGGATTCGAACGTAATCGAAAATCCCGTTGTCAAAATGTGTGTCTCGTCTATAGGCATCTTTACGGTACTTTTGGGGGAGTTGGTGTGACGTAGTGACACACACCTCCGTCTTGGAAGGGCACCAGCCGGGCTGACTCGCTCGGTACCCAAGGACGGTGCGACCGACACCTGCACACCCAACGCCAGCGAGCGGACCCGGTTCCGGACCTACAATTTACGAGGTATGAGGCAAACGATGAAGTTGTTGACGCGTTGGCAGACTGTGTGTTGCCAAGTTTCCCTCCTCCTCGTCGGTCGGCCCGATGATGTGGCAGCGGAACCGATACTCGTTTCGTGTCGATTCTCACAGCAACATATATGTCATGAATAGATAAGACAGTATTTTGTCATTTGTGTGCAGAAGTGATCCCTTCATTGCTCATGTCGAACAGGCGCCCCCACACCAAGAAAACAGACGAGAGGATGAATGAGAAGAAATGCTGTAAGTCAGTTCATTAGGTACACCTTCTTCTCGGGCTGCATAAAAATTTATGTCATGTTTATTTTGACATGCACATTTAAATATGCTTGACGAGCTGCCCAGCATCATTTGTAGAGCTTCTTTTTTTTACCCACTGTGGATAACTGCACATTGCATTAAAAGATGATGTGCTTGATATTATGTAGTTTGAGATGTTTTACAATTCATTAAAAATATTTACTGGATCTATTTTTACTCAGTATTTTATTGTGTATTTGGTATTTTTCCAAGCTATCAGTTTTCACCAATATACTATCATGTAATTTCATATTGTTCCTGTCTCCTATGCAGCGTGGGCGTCCTACATGACAAATTCCCCCACCGTGATCGTGATGATCGGTCTGCCCGCCCGAGGGAAGACGTACGTGTCCAAGAAGCTGACACGCTACCTCAACTGGATTGGTGTCCCCACCAAAGGTAAAACGCAGTGGTGTTTTTTTGGGCATGTGCGATACAAGGCGTCATTTCTGGTAAGGGCAGCATTCCAACTTGGACTTGTGTTTACGTTTTCACCATTTCTTTAACAGCAAAAAGTGATTGAAAGTGCAGTGGCATCCTTGTCTATCCTTTTGGAGGCAATGCATTATGTTCTAACTAGCGGTGGGTCTTCAATTAGATATCTACAATAGCTTGTGTTGGTGATCTTAGATGTGCTGCTGTGGTACATTAGTTAGTAAATGTAAAACCATCCCAAACTCAATTTGTTTTGTGTGTTTTTGGACGGTATATGACACCCTCAAATTTTCAGTGTGTTATTAGATTAAAAATAGGGCTGGTTTTATTGTGATGCTGGTAAATTTAGCTCTGGAGGCCTCCTCACAACACCCGTCCGTTCTCATTGTCACCTCTGACGTGTTGCTGCAGTGTTTAACCTTGGCGTGTACCGCCGAGAGGCTGTAAGGGCCTACAAGTCCTACGACTTCTTCCGCCACGACAACGAGGAGGCCATGAAGATCAGGAAGTAAGTTCTGCTCTCACTCACCAGAACCTCGCATGTGCGTGAGTGCCGTCTCAAAATCATGCCAGGCGCTGGACGGCTTTCCCACCGCTAAATCGTGACCCAAATATGAAAGCAAATGCTGCAGCTGTCTCGCAGCCTGACTTAGCCTGTCTCACTTTGAAGCTTAAAATAAATATGGCCAACATTTAGTCTTGCACTTATTATGCTTTTTTTTTTCCATTCCAAACCCCATGGATCCAAAAAATTGAGAATACTTTCCCTATTTCTTCTGTTCTTTATCTCGCATTTCATTCTTTTTTAGGTTTCTAATTGAAGGTACATTTAAATGTGTGACTTTTGCTAACCTGTTATATATCGTTCAGCTTGCACTGACTGTGTTGGCCTTGTAGCAAATTGTTTCCACATCTCACTCTGTGCCGCTTTTGCCATAATGAGCTCTGGATGTGCGCGAAAGCTTGTGGCCTTAATTTCCAATCATGTGATCAAATCGGGACAGCTCTAGATAGGATAGACAGTATTAATAGGAGTTGTTTGGGACCTTTCCTTTTTGTCTATCTTTCAGGCAGTGTGCGCTTGTGGCCCTGCAAGATGTGAAGGTGTACCTGACAGACGAGGGTGGTCAGATTGCTGTGAGTCCTATTTTATTGTTGTCATTCATTAAAAGCATATCTTACTCAGCGCAAATTCTCATCAGAGTTTTTGCTCGTCAGGTATTCGACGCAACCAACACAACAAGAGAGCGCCGAGATCTCATTCAAGCATTTGTGAAGGAGAACTCTTTCAAGGTGAGTGTCAACTACCAACAAGCGGAAGTGGTAAACCTAAACCTCACTCCCCACTCAAGTTTTCTGAAGAATTTAACATTAAAAGAAAATGCATTAACATTAAATTTATCCTGCCAACAGGTGTTCTTTGTCGAGTCCGTGTGTGATGACCCCGAGGTCATTGCTGCGAATATCATGGTAGGAAAGCTTCTATTCCTATTCACACTTTATAGCTGTAATCTTATATAATAAGCTGTAAGCTCGCATGCCGACAAATTCCCCCCCCCAAACAGGAAGTCAAGGTGTCCAGTCCGGACTACCCCGAGAGGCACCGGGAGCGGGTCATGGATGACTTCCTAAAACGGATTGAATGCTACAAGGTGACTTACCAACCATTGGATCCTGATGATTATGACAAGTAAGATTTATGGAAAAGAAAGCAGCATGTGTAACTGCAATGCATTCAAAGCCACTAGAGGGTGACACTGAGCTGCTCTCTTTGCAGGGACCTGTCTTTCATTAAAGTCATGAACGTGGGGCGCCGCTTTTTGGTGAACCGGATACAAGACTACATCCAGAGCAAGATCGTCTACTATCTCATGAACATCCATGTGCACTCACACTCCATCTATCTGTGTCGCCATGGCGAGAGCCACCACAACCTTGAAGGTCGCATTGGAGGGGATTCAGAACTATCTCCTCGTGGGAAACAGGTAAGAGGTCATTTGGGTAAACCAAAAGTTATGTATATAGACACTTCAGAAATGTTTTGAATTGTGGAAAATGTGGATTTTTTTTTTTAAAGTTTGCCCGTGCCTTGCGCGAGTTCATCGAGGAGCATGAGCTATCAGACTTGAAGGTGTGGACAAGCCAGTTGAGACGCACTATACAGACAGCGGAGGAGCTGGCCGTCCCCTACGAACAGTGGAAGATACTCAACGAAATCGACGCGGTTAGCGGTGTCCCGTTATATCTCACAGTTGCAACGAGATCCAATATGAGAACTCGATTCTATTTTTTTTCAGGGCGTGTGTGAGGAGATGACATACGAGATGATTCAGAGGGCGTTCCCAGAAGAGTTTGCATTGAGGGACCAGGACAAATATCACTATCGCTACCCAGGCGGGGAGGTGACTGACACACATGTGACATGCAAGTTGAGCTTTCTGCTTGTGTGGTCTGAAAAAACAAAAAAATAAAACACATTGCTCTTTCAGTCGTACCAGGATCTGGTCCAGCGTCTGGAGCCTGTCATCATGGAGCTGGAGAGGCAAGGCAACGTGCTGGTGGTTTGCCACCAGGCGGTCATGCGCTGTCTGCTGGCCTACTTCCTGGACAAAAGTGCAGGTGTGTGGAGTCATGCCAGTGCCACATGCTGACTGCCATCCTGATTATGTCCTGGTTTTGTTCTCGCCACAGAGGATCTGCCCTACATGAAATGTCCGCTGCACACCGTCCTCAAACTCACCCCAGTGGCATATGGTATAGAGCATTTATTAGATTTGTAGATTTATTAGTAAACATTAGTAAAAAAAAAAATTAATTTTGCTATGATCTGTGGTTTAAACTAGTTTGAATAAAAAAAGCTGCTGATTTTCCTTGTATAAACAAACTCCTTCCTCTCCCCCTCCAGGTTGTAAAGTGGAAATGTTTTATCTCAACGTGGAGGCAGTGAACACCCATCGAGACAGACCTCTTGTGAGTATTTCACAAGTATAAAAGTTAGATTTGTGCGAAAACTGAGGCGAGAGCATCATGAGTTGAGTGGTCACAATTTTTGTGACTTTTTTGGGGGAAGGTGCCTGCCCTGAGATTTCTGTCATGTAAAATGTGTGCCTTGCCTCAATTAAGGTCGGGGAACACTGGGCTAGACAACAGGTTTGTTTACACAAACGCATTCGGAATTCCTCGAATTATTATTTTTTGCCCATCCTTAATCTGCATTACAGGGGGTCCCACACATTTGAAGTTTTGATCTCACCAATGGCATAAATGAACTTTTGTATTTATGCCTTGCAAAGGAGTCATACAAATCATTATTGTATTCGTGACTTGTTTACTGGACCACCCTATAATGCCTACATCTCCATATTTATTCTGAAGTCTAATGACACTTGCACCTCTTTTGCTTCCTTTCCTTCCTCATTGTGGAATGTTCCATTTTTTTGAGGCGATGATTACATCGCCTTAATAAGATCTTATGGCTGGCCGAGCTTGCTTGAAATGAATGATCAATTGTTCCACTTGCAACCTGTTTCGATTCCCCTCCATACATCCTCCTTTGTACTAATATGAAGCGTATCCAGTGAGGTTTCCCAGCTATGCAACGCCCCCTGCCTCTTCCCAGCTATACATTTTCTTTTTCCTCCACACCTGCCAGGGTCAAATCCCCAAGGACTCGGGCCTCTTACTCCGGCGGAATAGTTACACGCCTTTGTCCAGTCACGACCAGGTCAAGCGTCCTCGGCTGTACAGTGCCGGCAACCAGCCCTGGCTGCCCCTCGCCCCCACGCCGTCGGCTTTGATGCCCGAGGAAAGGTCGAGCCAAGTCAGTGTCGCTTCCGTCGCCGCCCGTGTTGCTAACCCGCCACCCCCCCCATCCCAGTCGGCATATCTAGAACTATCCCCCCACCCTCATCATATTTCACTGTGTTGTCTAAGAAAAGAAAGAATACAGATTGATAAGTGCACTTAAATATAGGCCGCCGATGGAATACGCCTAGCCTAAGATGACCAGACCATACCATTTTTCCAGTGTAAGGGGAACCCTGTCCTCCTGCCAGGCAAAAGGAGAACACATATTTTTCACATAAGCTTGTGATGTCGCACATTTTTTGTTTGTCTGCATGTATGTTTATTTGAAACGCCACCAAAAATGTTTGCATTCATAACAAAAGCATGTTCATGTTTGTATGTGTGCCTTGTTGTTGTCGCTACATTTCTATTCTTCTTCTTCTGTCTTTCTTTCTTTAAACCTTACAGCCTTACATAGGAAGCGGCTGTTTGTGAGTATGTTGGACGACAAATAGCCTGGTCTTCTTTATCCCTTTATTAGACTCGTCCTTTCATTACATACGTGCCTCTATCATCTTTGCATTCACATCAAATGTAGCAAATTGTACCTTTAGTTAAAAATGTTTTGCTTTGCAGGGTTCCCTGTGTGAAGGAATCGATTTTGACAACCATGAACGAACAAACGGCTGCGTCCGCTTCTGAATGATGATAAAGAAACATCTTTGCACAAAATATGTACGAATACGTTTTTAAAGTTTTTTTTTTTAGTTTGACTCCCCAGCAAAAATTTAGGATATGAATACTATATGATTAACTTAACAGTAAGCCCCAGTCTGGCAGTCTACTGAAAATTCATGTGTTGAGATTTTGAAAAATATAAGAATGTATTCAAAATAAACGGAAAAGCAAGCCATGTAGACACTTTAACAACACTCACAAGCATATTTTTTCTCCTCTCTGAAACATGACTATTATTATTGTGGCTAACTGAGTTACTGCGTCTCTCTCCATGTCTGTATTATACCGCCTCCTCTTGCCCAAGGCATGCAAACCAGAAGAGCAACACAATGAATATGATGCACAAACCAGTCAAATCTTTATATGCTATTTATGTTATTACCTTCTGTTTTACAATACTTTAGCATTGTGGAAATGATCAGTTAGATGCTGATACTTGTGCCTTTTTAATTGCTAAAAGAGACTGCATTTAAAATAGTATAGTATTACAATGTTTTTTATCTCGTTTGTATTGTTGAACCCACTTGTATTTGCACGTCTTTTGGTCATATTTTAAAATGCAATTAAATAACTTTCATTGCACGAGTGACTGAGTTTTTAATATTACTATTCTTTGGGCATCCATTTTTATTTTCTTTACAATTCAAATTAAATGCAGATTGTTTTATCTTATTGTTATTATCAAAACAATTTATTTGGTCAAAGTCTGGTTCCTGAATATTGCAAGCCACATTTCCAGATGATTACATTTTGACTTTAACCTTCATCATATTTCTCAAAAACAAATGTCAGTTTTATCACGTAAATATAACATTTATTTTGCACAGCTTTTTTCTTGAAAATATGCCTCTTCTAAACCCAATTCTAATTTGTTTATAGTGTACATTAAAATATTTATATAGTTCTAGTAATAACTTTTTTTTTAACTTCATTTACTTCAACTTTGATTGAATGACGAAACGTGTGAGGTTTTTTTTTTTAATGGGCATACGTGTTGCCATATCACGGTAAGAATCCCTGTTGGTGAGCTATTAGAGAATTTACGGTAGTGAACGCATCGTGGCGTCATGCTGACGTACCTGACGTATCGCCCCGCCCCCTGGCTGTGTAAGCATTGTTCGAGGCGTTGGAAACGGGCGGCTACAGGTAACAAAAACAAAAAGAAAGAAAGACAGCGGCTAATTAAGTTGTAACGGCTGTCATTAAATGTGATCGGTTGTGTCGAGGACGAGAACAGGACGAAGACGGCCGCTCGGAGAGAAAATGTGCACTGAACGCTAAGTTAATAGACAGGTTAGCATGCTAGCCCAGGATAGCTTTGCTCGAAATACAATTACACATCACCCACCCACCACCCTTCGTTCGGTATAATAATCAAAACTAAATAGTATTTCTGGAGAAATTGCTTGTGAAGGCTAATACGCTGAATGAAAACTTGTGGAATGCTATGGAATGATGTAAAATGACACTGAATGACAGGAAATCTTATACATGGAACAAGCTGAAAATGTTGACGTTGGAATGATACAAATCGGTAAAAAATGTGGAAACTGGAAGTACATTTAGTGAATGGAAAAAGAGTGAAATGGCTATAAATCTGATGAAGTTGGAGGTGGAGAGTGAAAAAGTCATGTGATAATTAAGTAATTGAATAAAGCAGTAAGCGAGAAAAACAATGAAAACCCGTAAGTGGGGGGGGAGCGATAGCGAGGAAAAACAGAAAGAAATCCATTGCATTTAAAATTAAAAAAAAAAGTCAAATGGATGTGTCATTTAGGAGTGTCATAAACATGATGTCCGAATTGTTGCTGTTGTCAATTTTCCATATTTTTCCTCTTGCTGCCAGGCAGGATGTTGCGTCTTCGCTGCAAGACCAAAAACGGTACTCACGTGATGCAAGGATTGACTCACCAATCATGTGTGCAAGAGTTAAAAAGCAAAGTGGAGGAGCTGACCGGCATCCCCTGTGAGGTGCAGAAAATCATGGTGGGCTACCCACCTTCCAGCCTGGACCTACGCAACGGGGACGCTCACCTCAAGGACTACCCAATCAAGTCTGGTATGAAGTTTTTCTTTATTTGAAAGATAAAGATACTTAGCCAATATTGGCATTGTGGAGAATTTGAGTAGCATCTACAAGGTATCAATAAGGTTACTTTATAAACCAAGTACTTTTTGGATGGTGAAAAGTTTTAGAATCACTGAAGGGGTTATCTTGATGAAAAACCGAAGGCAGTGGAGGTTCTTCTGGAGTAACATGTTGTACTTGTGTGTCAGGCGACACGCTGATCGTGGAGGAGGAGAAAAACAAGCCCAAGCTGGGAGCCCATCCTGTCGTGACCAAAACGCCTTGCCTGAACGCCTTGCCGGCGCTGGCGCGCAGAGTGGTGCCGGCCGACAACTCCTGCCTGTTCACCAGCGTCAACTACGTGGTGGAGGGCGGCGTGTACGACCCCACGTGCGCTCCCGAGATGCGCGGCCTCATCGCCCAGATCGTGTCGAGCGACCCGGCGGCGTACTCGGAGGCCGTTCTAGGTAAGAGCAACGAGGACTACTGCGTCTGGATCCGGCGCGGCGACACGTGGGGGGGCGCCATCGAGGTGTCCATCCTGTCCAAGTTCTACCAGTGCGAAATTTGCGTGGTGGATACGCAGACAGTGCGCGTGGATCGCTTTGGTGAGGACGCCGGCTACCGCAAGCGCGTGCTGCTCATCTACGATGGCATCCATTACGACCCGCTGCAGAGGGAGGCGGCGGGCTCGCCCCCTCAGACCGTCTTCTCCACCGGCGACGACGTCATCCTGGCGCAGGCCCTGGAGCTGGCCGACGAGGCTCGCCGCAAGCGGCAGTTCACGGACGTCAACCGCTTTGCGCTGCGCTGCATGGTGTGCCAGACGGGCCTGGTGGGACAGAGGGAGGCACGCGAGCACGCCAAGGAGACGGGCCACACCAATTTTGGCGAGATCTAAAACGTTGACTTGCTTTGGTTGTTTGTGCTCCCCCTCCACATCTGTGGCCGTCTACCTCGGTGTTTCCCCACCCTTAGGCACATATTTGACGCGAGAAAAATCTCATGGCACGCCACCGAAATGTATTAGTGCTTTGAAAAATCAACTAACTGCGATTCCCCACCAATATTGCAGTTGCCCTTTAATATGCAATTCTTTTCTAGGTCAAAATTGATGAGACATAAATGTTTTCATTATATGCTAAGTGAACCATGAAGTCATAAGCAAGTCAAATATACTCTATTGATATATTTCAATTGGAGGTATTTACTTCATAAACACTGAGTGACAGTGTTTTAAGCCTTTACTGACAAATTGACCAAACTCTGTGGCATCAAATCAAACAAGTCCAATTACAACAGCAAATCTGGCTTCATCACACCAAATGTTCTCGTTTCATAAAAAATGAAATGAGAAGCACATATAAGCACTTATGTATAAATATCTATATTTTACATATAACTCATACGTGTGTCCGTAAGCCGATCGACCAAAATGAAACGGGTCTATTTTCTCCCAAAATTGCAGCCTTTGCGATTTTCAATTAGAACAATTAGATGCTCGGCCCCGACATTATTTGTAGGAAGTAAATCATTCACAAACCAATGAAGTGAAATTGCCACGCCACAGCGTTTGGGAATCACTGGTCTACCTCACGTCATTCACCGACAACCATAACACTCAGCGTTCTACTTTTAACTGCTAATGCCATTTTTTTTTTTTTCTCAGGCCAGTTGTGACCGGTCAACATTCATTTCTCACCATTTCAGAATACAGCTCACCGAGTCTGTTAATATTTGCCTTCCACATGCTGTCTGCACACATTGCTGCCGTCGGTCGATCGGAAACCTCATATATCCAAAACAAACATTTTTCAGCAAGCTAAAAAAAAAAGCTTGTTTGGTGAATCAGCAAGCACTTAGACTATTTGTAAAAGTAACATGGCTTTTACAAACATGCTGACTCGTCTTCTCTCTGTCATTAGTGACCCTAAACCCTTTAAAAAAAAAAAAAATCTGGACCCGACCAAATTTGGATACTGAAGGTTCTGCCCGAGGCCAGCAATGTCAATCAGGATTTTCTTATCATGTCGAAAAAATATTGTTTTCTTTTCAAATGTAACCTCACTTAACATGAACCGTTTACATCTCTGATCAGGTCAGAGTTTATCATGTGGATTCAATGAAAAACTTTATCAGAAAAACTAATGTGGGTTACCGGTATGCACATGGCGATTTATACATTAAGGAACCCCACTCAAGGAAAAAAAAAAAAACGCCTATATTGTCTGTATGCGTGTACCCTGCTTAACGATTTACATTTTTGATAAATGTGAAGATTGACTTTCCTTTAATCAAAATCAAGCTTCGTGTGTTTGCAATTCTAGTGAGGAGAATGGTTCTCATTTTTTGTTTTTGGTTTCTTCTTCAATTGTGCTTTGCAGGGCAAAATGACCATTTCTCATCACACATAAAAATGCAAGAAAAGTGAAAAATAGCTTGAGATGAAAACAAAAATACACTGAGCTGAAGAGTTGTGCGATTTACTGACCTTAACGCACCATGATGGTTTTACTTTGGAAGCTTTTTAAAGGGACAGTCAACCCTAGTAATATGTTGTATATGCCCCCAATAGTCTAAACACATATTCTGATGAATATTGCAGTGGTGGAATCTTGAGTTGAGGAGCAAAATTTACCTGTTTTTTTTGTTGTTGTTGTTTTTTCCCCCCATCTCAGGGGATAGCTATTTTGTGGCAGAATGGCAGCCCCCAGAGATGGATGAAAACAGGTAGATCTTGCCTGTTTCATTCAGATTCCACAAACAAAACTAACCAGAACAATGTTGGGCTGCACAGAACATATTTATGACAAAGAAAATTTGGGAGCTGACTTTCCCTTGAAAATCTGAAATTTGATTTTTCTAAGAAGGTTGAACTCCTAATTGTTCAACATAGTTAGACTGCTGATTTTTGACTTTTGGTTTTTCTGAGATTGTGTAACTTAAGTTAACTAGTT